>NW_006787533.1:112079-121673 GCF_000442215.2 Lipotes vexillifer
CCACCAGTGAAGGGGCTTCCTAGTGTGTGGAAACCTTTCCTCCTTCACAGCTCCCTCCCACTGGTGCAAGTCCCGTCCCTATCCTTTTGTCTCTGTTTATTCTTTTTCTTTTGCCCTACCCAGGTACGTGGGGAGTTTCTTGCCTTTTGGGAGGTCTGAGGTCTTCTGCCAGCGTTCAGTAGGTGTTCTATAGGAGTTGCTCCACATGTAGATGTATTTCTGATGTATTTATGGGGAGGAAGGTGATCGCCACGTCTTACTCCTCCACCATCTTGAAGGTCTCCCTCAGGTCTAACCCTTTTTTAAAACTCCAAGAGCAGTAATAAAATACAAACCCTGACCAGCCCTCTTCTGGGGCAGCACAACTATGTTTTCTCAAGTAGGCCTAAAACTGATCTTCATATTTACAATATTAAGAGTCAGAGACTTCAAAACAGTGAGTTTTCCATATTGCCAACTCTTAGCCCCTGTCTACAGTCTTCTCCTTCTGGTTCCTGCTCTCTCTTTGTGTGGCTTTATGCACATGCTCACATCCATGCAGAGGGAATAGGGGAGAAGGTGCAGTGGGAGACATGGGAAGGTGGTAAGAATGTGAAAGAGGAAAGAGATATATTACGTGCTCCTAAAGCAGAGGTTCTTACAAGCAGGGGTTCTTGTAGTAAAGGGAGTCTCCTTACTGTCATCTAAAAAGTCTTCCTCATCATCCTCCTTTCTCAGTCTCCTCTTGGTCTCCTCATCATAAATGAGACCCAGCAGGTTGGCTGGGCTCTCACTTTCCCCATGGCACAGCTCATTCAACCGGACGCCAATTGCCTACCATGAAGAGAAGAAGAATGAAACAGCATGAGATACGTCAGACTGTGAAATAGGCTCTCACATTACAGAGGTCACCAGCAACCAATTAATGGGAATTATTTTCAGCATAAGCCTCCTCTGTCTGCCACAGTGTTGTTACCACCATGTTTCATTTCCCAATGTGGGAACCCAGAGAGGGAAGGCCCTGATGCTATCTCTAAGGTCACTGTGTCTAGAGACTTTTAGGAAATGGAATGGCATTTTTTATTCTCATACAAAACATTTTCTGAAAATATTTCTATTTCCTCAAAGGTCATTTATTTGATAGGTTTCACATAAGGGAGTATGCAGTTGTTTTTTGTTGTTGTTGTTTTGTTTTTTTGTCGGTTTTTTTTTGTTTGTTTTGTTTTGCAGTTGTTTCTAATGAAGGATTTTGCTGCGGTAAAAAATAAGAAGTCACAGTTCTTCAGAGTGTTTCTGGTTATTCTATTTTATGAGAAAGGCACTATCATGCTAATGAGCTTGGAGACTGGCATGAATTCTGGAACTGCAATTTTATTTGTATCTGTCATCATATATGCAATCAATGACTTTCTTATAGACTTTGTTCCCCCCCTCCATGATACACTACGAATGAGAAAGAAATACTATTCTTTTGATAGTGTACCCAACATCAACATTAGAAATATGATTTTTAGTAAGTCAGCACATGGGCAATACTGGCTCTTACAAGGTATTCATAAAACCAATACTTACTATCTGTTCTTCTGAATCATCATGGACTATTGTCTGATTTACCAAAAGGAATTTTCCAAAAGAAAAGACAAAATATGCTACCTCTATCTAATTCCTTTTACATTCCAATGACAAATTGTATGCAACAAAACAGGAGATGCATGTTTAAGAAAGAGAGTCAAAAAGCTAAAATGAGCACTGAACGTAGAATTTGACAGTTTGGTTACTCTGTGCATTAATAAGAACAAAATTCCAGCTACTTTTCTGTTTTCTTCCTATATCATCCTTTTCAAATATTTAGAAAAGTTACTACATTCTGGGCATGCAAGAGATTAGATTCACTAGTGGAAACTGACAAAGATATGTCCAGAACACTTTAAATAAAAACACAAGTTGTTTGAACGTCTTGGCTATCTGAAAACAAAGGGGTCTGCTTAAACTCTGGAATTAAGTGGGGAGTAACAAAAACCACAAAAAGGAGAAAGAAAGCAGTGTAGAAAAATATCACAGCATCCTAAAATTTTAGCTGCTAACCTGAGAAGTTTTAAGCAAACAAAACAAAACATAAAAGCAAAAACCACCACCTCAACAAGAAGCCTTGTCCTGATGCTACTTTTTTGGAAATCCTCTCTAAGGAAGGAGATGTGGAATTATGAGTCTGGAGTGGAGCCAGCAGACTTAATAGTGAGACTCACAGGGGAAAAAAAATCTACATCGATCCTCCCAGGATGCTGAAACCAAGCAATTTAAGTTAAACCCACAGTTCATAAAGCTTAAAAGGCTGCTCAAAAAATGAACTTGTCTGGGATAATACTAAATACCTAAATAATAATTTAGAGCTCTATGTCTCTTCTAAGACCAGAAAAGTGCCTTGGGAATATGTTTATTCCTTTTTCATTCATCCAATACTTATTAGGTGAGGTAATTTGTTACGTATTAAGTAAAAATAAAGTTGAATAAATTGTTATAGTACATCAGTATGTTTGTTTAATGTGCCCTAGTAGATTATAAACCTTCATAAAGAAGGATCATTGTTTGGCACTTAGGAAAGTTAGGTTGAAAGACTTGCTCTAGGTTGCTCAGCAGCCTTGAACTCGGAGTCAAATAGGGTGCCTGACTCTGTGTCTTGCTCTTTACTTCAAGGAGCTTACAGTCTATTGGGGAGGTAATAACATACCAAAATAACAGTTGTGTAAAAGACTGAAAGCACTTTAGTTATTAGAATATGGAGAAATCAGATTCATCTCAGAGGATCATACAAAATTTCATTCCTGTAGATTCTGAAGAATTGCTGTGTAGGCTAATGGGGAAGGGGAAAAGTGGATATCCCGGATGGAGAGTTTCAAAAGATCCATATTCAGGGAAATGCACTGACATGTTCAGAGACTGACAAATAAGCCAATTGGTTGAAGCACCATTTTGTGAGAGGAAATAATTTGCCTGAGGGCTTGGAAAGGTAGACTGTGACTAGATCCTACAGTTCATGAAGCTGGACTTCATTTTGCATTCTGAAGAAGGATTAAAGGTACTTTCTGAGTCGGGGAGAACCTCATCACTCATTCGAGGAACACTGTGATAGCTGCCTAACAATGCACAGAAAAATCATATACCCTGCCTTCAAGAATTAATATAATAACATTATTATTGAACACCTCTTAGAGGCAAAGCATTGAGATAAATGTTCTTTAGATACATTAGCTCATTTGCCTTATCATCCATAATCTTGGTGTGATTTGAACAAAGGCTGTGGAGAGAGCAGCAATGCCAGGCTAAGCAATTTGGGTTTTATCCCAAGGGAAAAGGAGGGCCACTGAAGCACTATAATGTGACTTGCGTTTTAGCCTAATCACTCTGACAGCAGTTTGAAGAATGAATTGGAGGGAGCAAGTCTGGAGGCTGGGAGATAAGTATGAATGTTCTGCTTTGAGATGAGCTATGCCAAAGGGAGATGATTTTACTGGCAGTGTGTAGGATGGGTCAGATGAGGGGAGATTGTGGGAGGAGACTAAAGAGGAAAATACTTTAGTTATATAGATGAGAAGTAACGAAGTTCTGACCTAAAAGGGCATCAGTGACATGGAAGAGGTGGAATCAATAAGAGAAGAAGGTTTGGAATATGTTCAAGGCTGTCATCTTAGATGATGGCAGTACTATCAACAAGAATAGAAAATTCAAGAGGGGTTGCAGATGGGGGTGCGTTTAAATGGAGAGAAGGGTTTTATTTTGGTCAGACTGCATTTCAGGACATTGAGTGAATGCCTCCAAAGTACAGTTGGTGATGCCGGCCGGGGATCCAAAGAGTGCTATGGATAGAGAAGTGTGTGCCCCTGGCACACAGCTAACAGTTGAAAATACAGGAATAAATGTAATCCTGGTGCAGATTATACAGGAAGAAATTATAAGAGATGCTGAGAATGTTTACATTTATAGGAAGGAAAGAGGCAGAGGACCAGGAAAAGAGACAGAAGAGATAATAATGTCTAACTTTGTAGATTTACTGGGAAGATTAAATGAATTACATTTATTTTCCCCTGAAATGTTTTGTTCAGTCCCTGGTACATAACAGATACTCAATAAATTGTCTCCCAAACAAATGAACAAACATAAACACAAAACTTCTTCACTTCACTCAGCCTAATTTTTATAGAAGAAAATCAAAAGCTCACGTCTCCCCATTGGTAGAAGAGCTTGGCAGAGTTCCACTGCAGCTTCTGGTTCCGCTTGTTGCCCACAATGGGAGACCGTCCCCTGGAAAGGCCTTTCTTGGTGATATTCACATGATGCCCTTTCATCCACTCTGGCCAGTTGCCACGGTTGCAGCGGTAAACAAAACGGGCACATTCCAGGAACAGCGCTGCTCTGGCTACTACAGGCGCTTCCTGAGTAGGGTTGTTAAGGAAAGAGTAATGTAGGATTAACAAACAATGAAGTTGAACTTAAATTGAATGACTATGTACTCTTAGTTTATTTTCGTCTCCGTATTTTGATTTAGTTTAGCCACATTTCCCAGGGTAGTGTTAGCATGGTTACGATAGTAGTGGGAAATCTGGAAAATGAATCCATGAAGGCAAATTTGGGTACTGAAAAATTAGACATTTTAAGTAGGTTTCTGAGTTTAGTTTTCTCCTTTTGGAGACTATCAAGTAATTTCATGACTCTTTGCATATTTCAGAGACAGCTGGGATTTAAGTGTGAAATAATTTTTAATCAGAAGGTTTTAAATATGATGCTTTTTTTAAACCTAAAATTAACATGATGCAAACACGTATTCAATTTCTAGAACTAGTCGTATGTTAACCAAGGGTGTCAGTAGGGATTTTGTTATGTAGGACCATCCACAAGCTCCAAGCAAGTGCAACTGCTCCCTCGTTTTGGCTAGTAAGAAAAGGAAGAGCTTACTACATTAGGCTGAGTTGTAAGAGAAAACAGAATAAAATGGGGCCTGAAATGGAAAACAAACAAACAAACAAGTAAATAAATAAATTAGATTGAGTTAGTCCCTTTCCCCAATTTTTCATAAACAACAGACCAAATTCTGTTCAAATAGGCATGGTTTCAATTGAAAATGTTTGACATAGAGCAAACTGCTTAATTGATAAATGAAAAATAGAGCATTTGTTCAGGAAAATAAAAATATGGCTCCATCTTGTCAAGACATGCTTGAAAAAATAAAAGAAACAGCTTTTAGTTGATACCCAGAAACTGGTAAGAGTGAGATATCTACTGAATTCTTTATAAGCCAAAAAATAATAATAATAATAATGACGGAAGGCGTGTGAAGTCTCCCACAGGTCAACAGGTCGCAAAAAGTACATACGTCAAAAATTAATTTGTGCCAGTTAAAAAAATATACATCACAATATTAGCTATCACCTCAGTTACCTAATAACCATAGGTTGCTTAGTAAGCACGTTTTCAAATTGAAACCGTTTTCATCATTCAAGCAATAGCATTCTTAACAATCCATCAATCCATAATGTTAAAATAGGGGCTAATATACAGAAAATATCAATATGTGCCAATAAGTTTTTATAAATTGTAATTCTTAATGATCATAACAACCGTGTGAAACAATATCTTCATTTTAACTTTTTTTTAAATGAGGTATAATTTTTCCACTATTATATAGCTGGGAAGAAGTCGACACAGGATTCAGTCTCCGGTCTCTCTCATGCCCAGATCTGTACTAGTTCCTCTTTGGTATCTACATTGTCTTAATTTATACTTATATAAGCCTTGGGAAAAGATGATTTCTAGAATGCATGTAGAAAGTCACTGTTTACAAATGGGACAACTGGGACTTCCCTGGCGGTCCAGTGGTTAAGACTCCACGCTCCAAATGTAGGGGGTGCAGGTTCGATCCCTAAGATCCCACAGGCTGTGTGGCACAGCCCAAAAATTAAAAAAAACAAAAAAGGGACAATAAAGTCATATAATGTTATTTACTAAAACACAAATGTATAATCGCATCATTTTCCCATTTAAAATATATTATAGGCTCAATCTACCTCAGTCATCAATGAATAAAGATAACTGACATTCGTTATTTGGTTCACCTCTCTCTCTATCCCCAACTCAAGTGCTCTGTGGTCCAATTATGTCAAACTGGTTAGTCTCCCAGATATGATATCTCATATGTTTCCATGTGTTGTTTCCATGACTTGCAGAGCCTTTAAGCCCCTTTTCCATCAGGCAAATTCCCACTTGAAGCTTCAGTTTAGTTACCTCTTCCAAGAAGCCTTCCTTAATCCCTTCCTTCTTCAGGCAGAGTTGGCTACTTCATACTGTTGAGTAGCACACTATCTCAAATACGCTGGATGATTCAAGTAAGTTAGCCCATTAAGCATTTTCTCATTGTCTAAAACTTAAATGAAACCATCAAGAATTCTAATAAGAAATTTATTTATGTTGGGACTTAATTTTACAAAGTATATATTGTATTGCCATGACAAAGTTAATCTATGTGAAAAGGCAGAATACAAGATAAACACAATGGTAAGACTCTATCATTAATAAAAGATGGACACTGATGATGAGAAACTATCATCAACTGCATCGGTGCCAAGAGTTGGCAGCAGGTCACAGGGATAGAAAGACTTTAGATTGCAAAGGGTCAGGTGACTTTCTATATCAAACCTATCATTACTGTGGTGCCATAATATGCCGACTAAATATCTATACTCTCTTCTTGTATTAAATATTCACTTTACTAAACATCTCAGATATGCTAATCTGCATCTGGAAAAGGCTGGAACATCTATCTCTAAAAACGAATGCCAGTCTGGAGGGCAAGGCGAGTGATGCAAATTTATTTTTAGCCTGTCACATTTGGACACATTTCCAATAAAAAGCAATGGGATTCATTGCTTTATGATGGGAAGACAGAAACAACACTGCTGGAATAGCATTATGTTATGAACCCTGGCTCGTTCACGATGAACAAGGGTAATACTTAACCTAATTCAAATGTATGGGGCTAGAGGTGGGTTTTTTTTTTCTTTTAATTGCTCTGAATTATTAGATGGCACTGAGAGGACTAACGGAAGATGAATAAAAAACCCAAATTGTGCTATGTAAGGTTTCCTATGTCGATTGGCTTGCCTTCTTTAGAAAATATGTTTTTATTTGGTTAGGAAGCTCAAGGCATTTTGAATGAAAAGAAATTTTAATTCTCTGCTCTGAAAAGCTTCTTATGATAAAACCCAGACATCATCAGTTATCGGCCCTAAGAAATCCTAATCTAAGTTGGGAAATAGAATTGAGATAATTATCAAAATAATTTCCATTAATTAACCATACAGCACAACAGTAAAGGGAGGGTTGGTTATTATCTGATAAATTTGATCCATGTAAATTGGATCAAACCCAGTAACTTTTGGAAATGTCACTGTTCGAATTAAGGGATGATGACATAGCATGACTTAAATATTGCCTTCTTATTATAAGCCTCATAAACCTGGTAGGTGAAAGCACACTTGGGATGGCACTGAGTACTACCAATTTCTGGGGTATTGTAGTGTGTATGTCACTGTACAGAAAACAGAGGATACTGCTGCGGTCCAAAGCTAAGTACTCAACTATGAATCCTAGTAGAAGATACTTAGCAACAAGTATCAACTTCACACTGTGTGTGGAAGAGTATTCAAGGCAGTCTAGTGTGGGTGTGGCTATGGGGAATTATTTTCCTTATAAGGTCCTTTCCAAGTGTAAGTTAGAAAGTATTGATTTTAGGAGCAGGGTTATAGAATACCTTAGACAAAGGATTCTTCCTGGACTTAAAGGAAATTCAATTTTCCCTCTTTTGATGGAGCTTACCTCTTACGGCTCAGTGCCATCTGAAGAAGCAGTGAAAAATGGAGGCATGACAGAATGGATAGGGATGAATTCACATCACAGAGAAAGCACAAATGGAGAAAAATGAATCAGAAGAATGCTGCATGGATGAAAAGAACCGCAGAGTATCAGAGGCATAGTTAAAAGTGAACATCTAAACAAAATTTGATACCATTGGTATACCAATCTTGCTGGTGGTCCTAAATGAAAAGTAGGCATATTTAAATTCTTTTTTGTTAATATGTCTGCCAGATCACCTTTTTATGTTCCATAACACCACAGAGTGGCTTCAATTCCATTATGTCATAACTTCATAGCTCCCAGACAAGCAAGAATCAATTTTAACTAGGAAGATAAAATGTTAGGTTGAACCTTATGGAATTTCTAAGTTTGAAGGTCAAAAATAGTAGAATATCATCAATTTCATATGGTTCAGTTTTATATAAGGTGTTCTCTGCAATGGCTACAGAGCTGTCTAGTTAAAATTAGAAAATGTCATGCATTATGCAGCATGGATTTCTCTAACATTCTACAGCTAGAAAACTTCAAGCATCAAGCTAATTTTCCTTGACTTCCGTTGGCATTTTCCTGCATTTTATAAGATCATTATGTATATTGAATGTTTCCTTTATGAAAGTAAAGAAGAGAACTAGAATACTAATTCAAAGAGCTGTACTTTATTTTGCCTGCGGACCTAGAAAATATTGTTACCAAGATATGATGGTTAATTGAAGGTTATAATTGCAATACATTCCTTTCCCTGAAGGACTGTATCTAAACTTATTATGTGAGAAGAAACACTGACTGATCCTGAAAACTCATAACACAGGACAGGAACTAACTGGTTTTAAAAAGTGAATATTTTATGTTGGTCCCTGGGGAATTACATACTATTTGTATTGCCTTACAATAAAATATAAAGCTCTTGCTGGTGCAAGATACCTATTTATTTAAAAACACTGGGAAGAAGCAGCTATTGTGGTTCTTCGTGTACAATGGAACCTCGTTTGCTAGAAGGCATGTGCTTGTGACTCAGTATTTATTACTTAGCTTGTATTGAATTCTCTGCCTGACTGAGATCATTAAGCAACTGAGAGGCTGTCTCTGCCCCCGCGCATTTCTGCAGTAGCTGAGGGCAACAGAAATGATTCAGATGTCAGGCTACAGGCAGGCATTATTGTTTAGTACACAGTCTGGTGGGGTAGTCATTTTAACACTTACTCAGATCATGCTAATATCTTGGGTAAGTGTTTTAAAAACCAAATGAGGACTCCTGTTTCTGACAATATGATGGATTAGGTGTGAAGACAAATATCTTTTGGTTTAGACACCTAAAAATGCTAGATAAAATACCCCAATTTTTTTCACTTTGTTTTTGCTTTTGTTTCTAACATGAGATGATAGGCCACTGGAGAGCAGAAATTACAAGAAAGTGCAATTCTGGGGTGAAGGTAGGGAGAAAGGTGTGAACTAGTGTAGGAATATATGCCCCAAGGGTTTCTACTGACTATGGCAAGACCAGAGTATGGGTTTTCAATGGGCCACAAATTAAATGTCTGGGTCCAAAGTGGAGTGTGAAATCAGGCCATACACTCCTATATAAAGCCAATATCCCAGGTGCGTGTCACTTTCACTGCATGAAAAATAAAATGATCTACCCCACAGAAGTAAGCTTGCATGACTAGTCTTGGCTCTGGGTAGAAAAGGAAAAAAAAAAAAAAAAAAAAGGAA
>NW_006787533.1:122332-182428 GCF_000442215.2 Lipotes vexillifer
AAAAAAAAAAAAAAAAAAAAGGAAGAAAAAGTCTTAAATGAGAACTTCTAATCAAAATTCCACATTTTCATATAAGTTTGGACTAGAATGGGCACTACTTTCATGCTCCTTGCACCCAAAAAGTAGTTAAAAAATGATCTTAGGTTGGTCATGTTTCGAGGTGCCTGAGGAAAAGAAATGGAAAGCCTCTCTGGAGGAATATTTTAAACTAGTGCTTCTCAAATCTTCAAACTTGAGTATGCATAAGAGTCACTTGAGTACGCATAAGAGAATATGGTTAAAATAGATTCTTTGGGCCCACCCCCAGAGATTCTGATGCAGATGTTGCAGGGCCTGAAAAATCTGCATTTCTAACATAGTCACAGATGTTGCTAAAACTGCTGGTCCACTGAATAACACTGCTTCTAACACAGGTCTTAAAGAATCAACACAGATAAAGTTTCAAGGAGTTAAGCTTATTAAAAATATGTTTTAAAAAATTCACCATGAGTAAGAGTAGGAAGAAACAGCAAAGTGTAGAATCAGACCCTTTACAAAGACTGTGGCTATAGGAATCATAATGTATCAAATACATCTACAGATTAGTGTGGGTATTGAAAGTAGAAGGAATTAGGTTATCAAAGTTGACCATGTAGTTTTAAAACAAGAAACAGAACTTTTACAAATAAAAAATGTAGTACTTGAAATTTAAAACTCAATGGATAGATTCAAACAAAACTTAGATCAGTTTTTTTCACCTTCAGCATTATTGGCTGTTTTGGCCAGATCATTCTGTTTTGTGAAGTGTGCACTATGTATTATGAGATGTTTATCAGAATCTTTATTAACTACCAACTAGATGCAAATAGCAATTCCCAAGTCACGACAACCAAAAATTCCTCCAAACATTGCCAAATGTCCCCTGGTGGGCAAAGTTACCCCTGGTTAAGAACCATGAAATTAGACACAGCTGAAAAAAGAAAAAGTGAAATGGAAGAGAATTAGCCAGGATACAGCATAGAAAGAGATGAAGAAATGAAAAATATGAAAGAAGTTGTCAAAAACAGAGGATAAACTGAGAAGCTCTATCATGCATCTTTTCAGTTTATAGAAGGAAAAATTAGAGAAAATGTGAAAGACACAATCTTTGAAGAAATAACAGTTGGAAAATTTCCAGAATAGACATAATATGCCAATTACATGATTCACAGGCTTAATGAAATATGAAATATAGGCTAGAAACTTTTTAGTGAAAGTGCAAAAGATCAATAATAAAGAGAAGATCAACAATGAAAGCAACTGGGAGAAGGAATTGGGGTAGACACATTACCTATAAAAGAATGTCAATTAAGCCAGAAGAGAAGGGGATAATATCTTTGAAGTACAGAAAGAAAATGTTAGCCTATGATTCTAATTCTATCAAAAGTATCTTTTGGGCTTCGCTGGTGGCACAGTGGTTGAGAGTCCGCCTGCCGATGCAGGGGACGCAGGTTCGTGCCCCAGTTCGGGAAGATCCCACATGCCGCAGAGCGGCTAGCCCTGTGAGCCATGGCCGCTGAGCCTGTGCTCCGCAACGAGAGAGGCCACGACAGTGAGAGGCCCGCGTACCGCAATAAAATAAAATTTAAAAAAGTATCTTTCAAGAATGAGACCAAAATAAAGACATTTTCAATTAAACTGTAGCTGAGAGAGCTACTGCCAGTTGATCATCACCAAAGAAGTGTCTGAAAGGTTTCCTTCAGGAGGATATAGATCTTAGAAAGGAATGTCTGAGATGCAAGGAAAAACGGTGAGCAAAGACTATGCTAAGCTTTTGGGCAAATTTAAAAATCACTTTCCTAACAATCAATAAAAATAATGTCTACTTTATCAATGTTAAAACAAAAATGAGAGAATTAAATCTTGAACAATAATTGGGATTAAAACCCTCTACAGTCTTTTACTGTTTGAAAGAAGAGTAAAGATATTCATTAAATTTAGACTTTGTTGAGTTATATATGCAATTTTAAAAAATACAAATAGAATAATTTTAAAGCTGATAAAGAAAAATGAATAAAACAAAGCTAAACCAAACCAAAGCAAGAGAAATAAAACAAAATTCAACACTATTTGAAAGAAGGCATGAAATAATGAATATACAATGAAATAATGAAAAATGAAAAAATGAAATAATGAAACATATACAATGAAATGATGAAAAAATGTGGTAAGTAGGCAGAAGACAGAATTGAATCTATATAAGTAATCATAATCTGTGCAAATGTACTAAATTTTCTAGGGAAAAAAAGGTCACTAAAATGTTATAAAAATTCAAATACTTGCTTTTTACAAGACACATACCTAAAACACAAAGATGTAGAAAAGTTGAAAGGACTGGCAAAAAGACCAGACCAATGCTTATTCAGCTGTATTATTATCAAAGAAAAATATATCTTATATATGCTAGAAATAAACTGGGTCACTAGATAGTGATAAAAGGTTCATAGCACCAGGTACTTGTCATACTTCTAAACGATCTGCCTCTAAATCAATAAAACAGAAGTTGCTGGAACTACAAAATAAATGGACAAGCTTGTCACCATAGAGGAGATTTTAACACAACTTAGTGTTTGACAGATCAAGTAGTGAGGGGTAAAAATAAGAATATAGAAGACTTGAATATAAAACACTGCACCCTGATGGACCTAGAGGGTATTATGCTAAGTGAAATAAGTTAGACGGAAAAATCTGTATGATTTTACTGATAACGTGGAATCTAAAAAACAAAAAAAATGAACAAACAAAGCAAAATAGACTCACAGATACAGAGAATAAGCTAGTGGTTGCCAGAGGTGGGGATGGGAGGTTGAGAGGGGAACAGGGTTTGGGTAAAATAAGTGAAGGGCATTAAAAGTTTCATACTTCCAGTTATAAAATAGTCACTGGGATATAATATACAGTATAGGGAATACAGTCAATAATATTATAATAACTTTGTATGACAAAGTTGACAGATAGTTACTAGACTTACCGTGATCAATTCATAATGCATATAAATGCCAAATCACTGTGTTGTACACCTGAAATTAATATAATATTGTATGTCAACTATACTTCAATTAAAAAAAAAAAGGAAAGAAAAGCCTCTATGGTGTGCCCAACAACTGGAGAATGCACATTCTTTTCAACTACACATAGAACATTTACAAAAATTAATAATGCTCTAGTTCATGAAGCAAGTTTAAATTCCAAAGAATCAGTATCTGAAAATGAAGTTAGAAATCAATAACAAATGGATACCTAACAAAACTCTGAAATTTGTAAAATTGAAACACACACACTCATACATATATACATAACCCATGGAAAAGGAAACCATTAAATAAATTAAAAAGGACTTTAAAATAAATTGTAACATAAATACTACTTATCAAAATTTATGACGTAATTGAAGGAGTACTTAGAGGGAAATGAATAGCTAAATGCTCAGTTTTTGAAAAGAAAAAATAAAAGTATGAGCTAAGCAATCAACTAACAAGCTAAAAATAATAATACAATGAATTCAAAGCAAGAAGGAGGAAAGAATAAAAATAAGGGCAGGATATACTCAATATTTTGTAATAACCTATAAGGGAAAAGAATCTGAAAAAGAATATTATACATATATGTGTATTTATAACTGAATCACTTTGCTGTACACCTAAAACTACCACAACATGGTAAATCAACTATACTTCAATAAAAACAATAATAAGGGCAGAAATTAATGAATTAGAGAACGAGATACAATAGAGAGAATCTCTACTGTACCATTAAAAAAGACTAATGAAATTGATAAATATCTGGCAAGCCTAATCAAGAAAAGAAAAGGAAATAATTTTAGGAATAAAAACAGAAAAAATAATTACAGATGCTGCAAAGATCAAAAACTAATAAGAAAATGTTATGATCAATTTTAATCCAACAAATATGAAAATGCAGGTCAAATTGCTAAAAAGATTAAAATTACTTAAATGTACTCAAAGAAATAGAACTTTTGAATTATCAATTCAGATCTGAATTTCAATTTGAATTTTAATTATATCTAAATTTATCTGTGGACTCAATGTAATTTCAAGAATAAATCAAAATATTTTCATAGAAACTGACAAGCTAATTATAAAATTCACATGGAAGAGCAAAGAGCCAGGAACAACCTAGGTGATGTTCAAAGTTCAAGCTATTAAGACAGAGTAGATTAACTCAGAGCACACATGGAATGCAACACAAAAAAACTCAGACTTACACCCATGCATGCATAGAAACCTGACACATGATTAAGATGGTGTTGCACATCAGATAATAAAGTATGAATTAATCAATATATTATGCTAGGATAATTTTTTTTCATGTGAAAAGGAAAGAAAGAAAGAAAAATCCTGTTTTATACACAATAAATTCTAGTTAAAGACCTAAATGTGAAATGCAGACTTTAAAATTTTTAGAGGAAAATTTAATACGTATTTATTACTACCTTGGGATTTCTTTAAAAAGACATAAAAATGCTAACCACTAAAGAAAATTTTTATAAATTAAATTACATTAAAAATTTCATTAACATACAGCATAAGGAAACAAAACAAAATGATATATTCTCTAGGGATACAAGCTCATGTGGTAAAATAAAGCAAGCACAGGGAAGATTAAAACAAAGTTCAAGACAGCAGTGTCTTCCAGGAGGTAGGGGTAAGTAATTAGGGAAGGAGATACAGGGGACTTTAAAGAACGTGGAAATGTCCTATTTTTTAAGATATGTGATGGATATGTGACATTCAAATTTTTTCTTTAAACTCTACATATTCATGATATATACATCCTTTTTATGTTACATTTCATAGAATGTTTTCAAACATTCAGTATAGGAACACCACTAGAATAAAGTGAATAATTTGACCATTTAGTTTTGGTTATTACTGGATTATTTCAACTTTCCTTATGATTCAAAAGAGGACACAATATTATTTTGCTTTGATAGTTCCTAGTCTGCATATATTCCTAACTCCTCGAAAAAAGCTAATATCCATTCATCACCAAGTAGTTTTATGATGGTAAACCCCAATGTGGATTACATGTGTTGTAGTGAACCTGAAAGTATGACTATATGGTAACCAAATGTTTCATTTTCCTCAAGAGTTCTAGTTTATGTCTAACTGGTATAATTATTGATAGCACTCCATTTCACTCTCAAAAGTGTCCCAATTTGGATAAAAATTATATAACCAGTCCTCCTAAAACTATCTATTTATGAAGCTATTATAATTTAACATGAATTAGGTTTTCTCTGTCCACAGACTAAGGAGAAAACTATGATCCCACTGACTCTCTTATATTCATGAAACTATTCCTAAAGCAAACTGACATTATTATGTGTTATTTATGCTAATAAATTACCAGTAAATTAGAAATCACTATGTCTGTACATGTTATATATTCAACTGGGTATAAAAGGATAGATAATTTCACCTGAAATATACATAAAATAGACAGAAGTGCCTTTTGTCTGATCTATTTTTGTGCTTGTAGATTATATGAACCTAAAGATAAAATGAGTCCTTTATAAAACATATCTTTTAAAAAATACCTTACAGTTGCATTTATTAAATTTACACTAAAGAGGAAGAGTGTGAGGAGGAGCTGTGCTGGACTAAAAACGGATCCAATTATCCCTTTGTAGTCATAGCAATAATGAAAAGAGGACTGTTTAAAACAAAAACCTTCAGATTGGCAAGACTTTGAACATTGACATTTCTAGTACTTCTTTCATTTAATAATACTTTTTAATTCTGAAGAAAATTGGAAACTTGAAAAAAATCACATTTAAATTCTATGATGAAGGCAACGAAACAATGAAAACTGTTCCAAAATAAAATTACATCATAATGTAAACACTGTATTTAAGCTGCACTTAAAAAAATGAATGCGACATCCAACAAAAGCAAACAATAAAAGAGAGATGGGAGAAAGTGAAGGACTGGAAAGTGATGATGAACTGAAGACATTCATTTTCCCCTCCTCTCCCAAATCCTATCTGATGAAATGGTAGAATCTATACCTATGTATAAATCTGTATATCTATACCTATATCTGCATCTGCATATCTATCTGACATCTATATCTATCTATCTATCATCAATCTATCCATCGGTGTCATTTATATCTACATGTATATATATTTCTATATTCATATTTCTATCTCTCTATATTTATACACACACATATATGTATATGACTAAAACCACAAATGCATTGGAAAACACATAGAATATAATTTTTAAAATATCTTAATTGGAGTATAATTGCTTTACAGTGTTGTGTTAGTTTCTGCTTTATAACAAAGTGAATCAGCTATATGTATACATATATCCCCATATCCCTTCCGTCTTGCGTTTCCCTCCCACTCTCCCTATCCCACCCCTCTAAGTGGTCACAAAGCACGGAGGTGATCTCCTTATGTGATGCAGCTGCTTCCCACTAGCTAGCTATTTTACATTTGGTAGTGTATATATGTCCATGCCACTCTCTCACTTCGTCCCAGCTTACCCTTCCCCCTCCCTGTGTCCTCAAGTCCATTCTCTATGTCTACGTATTTATTCCTGCCCTGCCACTAGGTTCATCTACCGTTTTTTTTTTTTTTTAGATTCCATATATATGCGTTAGCATATGGTATTTGTTTTTCTCTTTCTGACTTACTTCACTCTGTATGACAGACTCTGTGTCCATCCACCTCACTACAAATAACTCAATTTCATTTCTTTTTATGGCTGAGTAATATTCCATTGTATATATGTGCCACATCTTCTTTATCCATTCATCTGTCGATGGACATTTAGGTTGCTTCCATGGCCTGGCTATCGTATACAGTGCTGCAATGAACATTGAGTACGTCTCTTTTTTTTCGGTACGCAGGCATCTCACTGTTGTGGCCTCTCCCGTTGCGGAGCACAGGCTCCGGACGCACAGGCTCAGTGGCCATGGCTCACGGGCCCAGCTGCTCCGCGGCATGTGGGCTCTTCCCAGACCCGGGCACGAACCCGTGTCCCCTGCATCGGCAGGCGGACTCTCAACCACTGTGCCACCAGGGAAGCCCACATGTCTCTTTTTGAATTATGGTTTTCTCAGGCTATTTGGGGTCTTTTTTGTTTCCATACGAATTGTAAAATTTTTTGTTCTAATTCTGTGAAGAATGCCATTGGTAGTTTGACAGGGATTGCCCTGAATCTATAGATTGCTTTGGGTAGTATAGTCATTTTCACAATACTGGTTCTTCCAATACAAGAACATGGTATGTTTCTCCATCTGTTTATGTCATCTTTGATTTCTTCCATCAGTGTCTTACAGTTTTCTGAGTACAAGTCTTTCGCCTCCTTAGGCAGGTTTATTCCTAGGTATTTTATTCTTTTTGTTACGATGGTGAATGGGATTGTTTCCTTAATTTCTCTTTCCGATTTTTTGTTGTTGTTGTATAGGAATGCCAGATATTTCTGTGCATTAATTTTGTATCCTGCAACCTTACCAAATTCACTGATTAGTTCTAGTAGTTTTCTGGTAGCAGCTTTAGGATTCTCTATGTATAGTATCATGTCATCTGCAAACAGTGACAGTTTTACTTCTTCTTTTCCAATTTGTATTCCTTTTATTTCTTTTTCTTCTCTGATTGCCATGCCTAGGAATTCCAAAACTATGTTGAATACGACTGTCAAAGTGGACATCCTTGTCTTTTTCCTGATCTTAGTGGAAATGCTTTCAATTTTTCATCGTTGGGTATGACGTTTGCTGTGGGTTTGTCACATATGGCCTTTATTATGTTGAGGTAGGTTCCCTCTATGCCCATTTTCTGGAGAGTTTTTTTTATCATAAATGAATGTTGAATTTTGTCAAAAGCTTTTCTGGCATCTATTGAGCTGATCATATAGTTCCTTATTCCTTAATTTGTTAATATGGTTTATCATATCAATTGATTTGCATATATTGAAGAATCCTTGCATCCCTGGGATAAACCCCACTTGATCATGGTGTATGATCCTTTTAATATGTTGTTAGATTCTGTTTGCTAGTATTTTGTTCAGGATTTTTGCATCTATGTTCATCAGTGATATTGGTCTATAATTTCCTTTTTTTGTGATATCTTTTTCTGGCTTTGGTATTAGGGTGATGGTGGCCTACAATCAAGATTACTCTACCCAGCAAGGATCTAATTCAGGTTTAACAGAGAAATCAAAAGCTTTTCAGAGAAGCAAAAGATAAGAGAATTCAGCCCCACCAAACCAGCTTTACAACAAATGCTAAAGAAACTTCTCTAGGCAGGAAACACAAGAGAAGAAAAAGATCCACAAAAACAAACCCAAAACAATTAAGAAAAGGGTAATAGGAACATACATGTCGATAATAACCTTGAATGTGAATGGATTAAATGACACAACCAAAAGACACAGACTGGCTGAATGGATACAAAAATAAGACCCATATATATGCTGCCTACAAGAGAACCTCTTCAGACCTAGGGATACATACAGATTGAAGGTGAATTGTTGGAAAAAGATATTCCATGCAAATGGAAATCAAAAGAAGCTGGAATAGCAATACTCATATCAGATAAAATAGACTTTAAACTAAAGACTGTTATAAGAGATAAGGAAGGGCACTACATAATGATCAAGGGATCAATCCAAGAAGAAGATATAACAATTATAAATGTTTATGCACCCAACATAGGAGCACCTCAATACATAAGGCAAATGCTAACAACAATGAAAGGGGAAATCAACAGTAACACAATAATAGTAGGGGACTTTAACACCGCACTTACACCAATGGATAGATCATCCAAACAGAAAATAAATAAGGAAACACAGTGTTTAAATGACACAACAGACCAGATAGATTTAATTGATATTTATAGGACATGCCACTGCAAAGTGGCACAATACTTTCTGCTCAAGTGCACATGCAACATTCTCCAGGATAGATCACATCTTGGGTCACAAATCAAGCCTTGGAAAATTTAAGAAAATTGCAATTGTATCAAGCATCCTTTCTGACCAAAACACTATGAGATTGGAAATCAATTACAGGAAAAAAAAACTGTAAAAAACACAGATACATGGAGGTTAAACACTGTGCTACTAAATAACCAAGAGATCACTGAAGAAATCAAAGTAGAAATAAAAAAATACATAGAAACAAATGACAATGAAAACACGATGACCCAAAACCTATGGGATGCAACAAAAGCAGTTCTAAGAGGGAAGTTTATAGCAATTCAATCTCACCTCAAGAAACAAGAAAAATCTCAAATAAACAATCTAAACTTACAGCTAAAGCAACTAGAGGAAGAACAAAAAAACCCAAATTCAGAAGAAGGAAAGAAATCATAAAAATCAGAGCAGAAATTAATGAAAGAGAAATGAAGAAAACAATAGCAAAGATCCATAAAACTAAAAGCTGGTTCTTTGAGAAGACAAACAAAATTGATAAACCCTTAGCCAGACTCATCAAGAAAAACAGGGAGAGGATGCAAATCAATAAAATTAGAAATGAAAAAGGATAAATCACAAATGACACCACAGAAATACAAAGGTTTATAAAAGACTACTACAAATAGCTATATGCCAATAAAGTGGACAACCACGAAGAAATGGACAAATTCTTGGAAAGGTACAATTTTCTCAAACTGAACCAGGAAGAATTAGAAAACATAAACAGACCTATCACAAATAATGAAATTGAAACTGTAATTAAAATCTTCCAACAAACAAAAGTCCAGGACCAGATGGCTTCACAGATGAATTCTATCAAACATTTAGAGAATAGCTAACACTGATCCTTCTCAAACTCTACCAAAAAATTGCAGAGGGACGAACACTCCCAAATTCATTCTAGAACATATTTAAAAGTGAAGCATTTCTGAAAGTCAGGAAGCAGATGAGATCAGATATTAAGTGAAACCAAACACAGAGGATACAAAAGTTAATAATACATTTAATAGAAGACAACTTGTGAATGTTAGAGTAATCTCAGGGTCTCCTAACCCAAATAGACAGGTATGAACAACTGCAATTGCCACACTTGCACAATGATGGTAAAAACAGGATGTTACTATGATTCAAACATATTGGACATGCAGCTATATTTTCCTTCCTCTCAGTTCTCTTGCCAGTATTCACCATTGACTTCAATTCCTTCACTTTTCTATACCTGAGAAACTGAAGTTGAATGCACCCTCATTTGGGGACCATGTCCTGGCTTAACCCTTTCCTCTTATATCAACAAATCAGACAATGAATGTGAAGGTGCTTTATTAACTATGACATACAATGAAAATGTTACTTTTGTTATCTTCTACCACCACCTCTCTCACCACTGCCGCCACCACCACACCACCACCACGACTACCATCACCACCAACATTACCACCACCATGAGTACCACCACCACCATCATCACCTATCCCTTTTTTTTTCAAACAACCAGGTCTACCTAGATTCTGTCTCTGTTTCCTTTAAACCGTGACTGATTCTGACCTCTGGACACTCCTTGGGCTTGACCTAGAATCAAAGATTCTCAGATATGAAAGAAACTCATACTAACCACCCCCTTCTTGAGTCTCCCTGTACTTCCGCATTGAGTTCAATGTAGTGACAAAGAGCTAATTACTTCTCAACGTATCTACTTCATCACTGGACATCTATAGTGATCAGAAAATGCCTCTTTACTTTGAAGCTTGAAGACACCACTCATAAGTATCAAACCCCCTTTATTTTATTTATTGCCATGAAATTAATAAGATTGAGAAGGTCAAGCAGGGCCAGAGTTGGTCCAACAGGAAGGGAAGAAAGGAGAATCTAGTGATCTGGTAACTACCTGGCCATAGTCTTATTTGGAGGAAGTAAAATAAATTTTAAATGTTTTCTGGAATTCAGCCATGAATTAAATCTCCTTGAAAACTCTAAGCATTATAGCAGTTGGAAATCATATAGGTATGGAACCATCTGATGAGAGGGAATGAAATTCCAGCATCCAAGAGACTGATTATTTTAAGAAGAATATTGATGAATACTTTTATATCTCCATTCAGAAGTCAGTATTAATTTGATTGGGATTATTTTTTTTAAAGAACCTATTGATAACACGATTTTATTTATTACTTTTAAAATATATATATTTATTTATTTATTTTTGGCTGCTTTGGGTCTTCATTGCTGCGTGTGGGCTTTCTCTAGTTGTAGCAAGCAGGAGCTACTCTTTGTTGCAGTGCACGGTCTTCTCATTGCAGTAGCTTCTCTTGTTGCAGAGCACAGGCTCTAGGTGCGTGGGCTTCAGTAGTTGTGGCTTGTAGGCTCTAGAGCACAGGCTCAGTAGTTGTGGTGCATGGGCTTAGCTGTTCCAGGGTATGTGGGATCTTCCTGGGCCAGGGCTCAAACCCATGTCCCCTGAATTGGCAGGAGGATTCTTAACCACTGTGCCATCAGGGAAAGCCCTTGACTGGGATTATTTTTTAAACTTTCAAATGTATCACTCTCTTTGTGACAAGCCTCCTGTTTCTCCTATGACCACATATCTTATAAAGCTTAAAAGCTTTTTATGTAGGGAGCAGTTATTCCTTCTGTTTTTACACCATCAATGTTAATAAAATCATTCCAACTACTTTATTAAAGAGTCTCTCTTTGCCAATGATAATACACTGAGATTGTGTTCTTCCCATTTTTTGTTTCATGGGTGGGTTTTGGGGGAGTTCATGAACCTTCTGATATTACAGGCTGAATTTTGTCTGTAAGTGTAATTCTCTCCATAGCTCTCCATAGCTTTCATTTAGTTCTTAAAGAGTTTATGTCTCTAAGATGTTAAGAATCACTGGTTTAGTGGGTGAATGTGTAGTGTGAATCTTTAAAGTTGAAAATCTCCTATATGTTCCTATTATAAATTCATCATGTATTCACACAATCTTTTTTTTTAAAAAAAGATTCAATTGCTTTTGGACCATTAGAAATCATTTGCCATCTTCTTTATTATGGAGACCATATACATTTAAGTACATTTTCAGTGTATCAAGAGACAATCTTTCTGATTTACCTAAATAACTTTTTTTTTTTTTTTTTTTTACAGAGAAAGTATACAGTATTGCTAAACGAGTCCTAAATAGAATCAGAAGGTTCTGCTCTGAGCCCAGTTTTCACTTCGACTGGCTTATATGACCTTGAACAAAGTCACCTTAGCTCTTGGGGCTTTTGTTCTCTCAAGTGGAAAATGCATGAATGAAAATAGTGGCTTGGAGTCCAGTACATGATATGCATTCATATGAAGACTTCACTCAGGATCTCTGAAAGAGTTGTGGGTATGGGGCTGAGGCTTTCCAGAAGACGGAAGGACAATCCATTCTCTCTGTCATCAGGTGCTTATTTTACTGACTGTTGTCCAAATGCTATTATCCTATCATTGTCCAATTTGTATGGGCAGCTGTGCCTCTATCTTTCTCTTTCAACAGTAAGTTGAAGTAACATGATTCATTATTATCATTTTCCTTACACTCAGACAGTT
Organism: Lipotes vexillifer; assembly: GCF_000442215.2. Taxonomy (NCBI): domain Eukaryota; kingdom Metazoa; phylum Chordata; class Mammalia; order Artiodactyla; family Lipotidae; genus Lipotes; species Lipotes vexillifer. Next base: position 134,864 of record NW_006787533.1, read on the forward strand.
GCTGGAGAAATTTGGTGTCTCACTTGTCTAAAAATTTTCCAAAGTATCTGTGACTTTAGGATTGAAACAAAGATGGACATAATAGTACATCTGGAACACTGTAGCATAAACTACCCATAAAGTTCTAATGCACCATAGTTACTGTGTATTTAACCATTGTTCAACTAGTTTATGTCATCTTCACTTTCTTAATCACATTTAAACGATCAGGTTTAAAATACAGAATTTCTTATTTTTCACATTTTAAAGTTCCTATAGTGATCTCACATAATTTTTTAATGAGAGAGTCAACATGGTATTGTACCAAAAATAAGGTCTGTTCTAATCTGGCTCTATCCTTTCCTGGCTTTGAACCCTGGCCAGTTGGTGATTAAGAAGAACCATGCATGACTCAAAAGAGTGACAGGCTGGTTTCCTCTCTCCCACTTAGAAAACAAGAAATTGGCTCTTTGCCTTGTCAGCTCTCTTGCTTTAGACAGGTATCTCATTGTTCTTTGATTGTTTGATTGCCACCTGCCTCAGCTCTCCTGGAGACCCGTGACTCTCTACATTTTACAGTCATCATAGCATATATCAGTACACATTAAACACTTCGGAATTAAAAAAAAAAAATACTTTCAAAGACCAGTGTCCGGGAATCGGAAACTGACTGAAAAATCTTAAGTAACCACGGGTCATCATTCTGGGTGATTACAGTGGTATTTGCATTTTCAGCTTAAGTGAAGCTACATACCTTGCTGGTCATTAAATATCATGAGAGCAAAAGCTATCAATGTCACAGAAAAATGTAATGAATTATATTAAAAGGTTTGGACTATTTTCCAAGGTAAAATATGAGTGGCCAGTGGTTACATATTCATGTGTTATAAAAAGGGATCATTTGTAGGCAGGCTAAAGGGTTTTTGTTGTAAAAATGTCTATTTTAGCTTTTCTTTTTAAAATGTGAATACAGAAAACTTTAACTTCTTTTTACTTGGAATTTTGTACCCAGTATTTATATAGCATATGAAGAATTTATTAAACCAGAAGGTAAATAAAGGAAATTGAAAGACTGTGTTCAAAACTCATATCTGGGTCTTGTTTATTTGACAAAAATACTTTCTAAACAAGATCCACATTATACTCTTGAATCTCTTACATGTGTATAAGGCTACACAATGCTCAAGGTGCTTCTGTGCAATTAATTTCAATTGATCCTTGCTTCGTATTTTCACTCAATTAATATGCAATTAAATCAAGACAGAGTTTAAAGGACTAATACATGACAGACATGACTAATAATGTAATAATAATAATGATACTTTATTGAGCAACTGCTATATTTCAGGCATTATGATGAGGACTTTACATCTAATATTTCACTGAATCCTCACACTAACCCTAGGAGGTAGGCATAATATTATTATTACTCTTAATCTCATTTTACAGGGTTTAGCTAATAAATGTCAGAGTGATTTTAACCCAGGCAGTCTCATTCCAGAATCCTCATGTACTGTTAATCATGATGCTGTACAGAATATATTTACTAAGATTTTTTCCCCTTTCTTTTCTTCTTTCACCTTACTACCTTTTTCCCTCCTCTTGTCACTAATGCTGAGGGAAAAAAAAAAAGACCAAAACGTAACCCCATAGTTAGGCTTTGGAGTAGGGATTCATGCTTTCCTCCATTAGCAGAATTAACTGGGATGGGATACAGGGTGAGAAAATTCTTCCAACAACTTACAAGATCCAAGGCGGCTGCCAAGATCGATGCATCAGGAATTGTCCCTGGCTCACAGCAGTTTAACAGAAATTGAAAGCGCTTCATGCCTTGTCGGATTGCTCCAAGATTCACCACGTTTTTGCTTTTTCCGCCATCTTGGTTGGAAGACAGATGGTCATCAAAACTGTGGCAACCTGTAGGGGTTTTCCCATGTTGGAGGAATGAAAGAGAGAGAGTGTAATGGTTGTATATTAAAAAAGAGCTTTGAAGTTTCAACAATGCAATTTCTGTAGTGTTGGCCTAAGAATTTTTTCCTGAACTACACTTCCCTCCTCTCTATCTAATGCTCGATTTCGACACCTTGACTTTTAGGAATCTGATGACACATAGCATATGTTAATAAGGGGTCTTATATAACTATTTTAATATAGGGTCTGATCCATAGAGAACAGACCTGTGGTTGCCAAGGTGGAGGGGTGGGTGAGGGAGGGATGGATTGGGAGTTAGGGACTAGCAGATGCAAACTATTATATATAGAATGGATAAACAACAAGGTCCTACTGTACAGCACAGGGAACTATATTCAATATCCTGTGATAAACCACAATGGAAAAGAATGTGAAAAAGAATGTACATATATATACATACGTATATATATATACGTATGTATATATATGTGTATATATATATATATGTATGAATGTATACATATATATGAATCACTTTGCTGTATAGCAGAAATTAACACAACATTGTAAATCAACTATGCAGCAATAAATTTTAAAAATTAAAAATTAAAACGTAGATAAATATAGGGTCTGATCATTTTGCTTTCAGGTCTCTTCTCTAATACTGTTAAGAGGATTATTTAAGATGATTCTGCCTGTAACTAACTTCTGTTTTTATGGAAGATGCAAAATCACTGTGCAACTTCAGATCTGTTACAAAAAACTGATATCAAAGACAGTATCTTGTTATCTTTGTTACAATGCAAAGAATCACTGATTATTAGAGCTGTAAAGGGCTTGAGAGGTTGATCATTTAAGGCCAGGATTTCCAAACCCGCCTGTGCATCAGAATTATCTGGGCAGTTTTTGAATCTTATTCAGAAGTTCAGAACCAGAGTCTCTGAAAGAGGAGTGTAAGAATGTGTGCTCTGTAAAGCCTCACAGATGATAAGGATGCAGCCAGCCTGACCCCACACGGTGGTCAGAGGTTTAGGAACCACTGATTCATCCTCACTTATTTTTCCATAGTTAAACTGCATACGAATGAGAATCAGTCTAGAGCTTCTTAAAATGCAGACTATCAAATCTCATCGCTAGAGATTTGGATTCCATAAGTCTGCAGGTTATGTATATTTTTAACAAACATTCCACATCATTTTAATACAGAAAGTCTAAGGATCACACATTAAGGAAGAATAATACAAAGCACTGTTTTTCATTTCTTTTAACCCCAGGTACGTTTTTAAAAACCTAAGCATCTCATAGCTTTTCTATAGCTTCTAGTATATAAATATAAATATATATATATATATATATAATATTTAGTTTATCTTATATAATGCTATAATATTGAATATAGTTTTAAACACCAAGCCCAAATTACTTCCCATGACTCTGAAATGTACTTTCAGCACCTAAGAATATACCCCCTGATTTAGTGCTTGGCTTAATGTGTGCTGACACCATTCATTTGCAATGTTGCCAACTCTAGGTCCTCACTAAGTCACAGATCCCATTACAGGAAACGGCTTTCTCACCTCTTCTGTCAAAACTACCTTGATACCTCCCACCCACTGCCCCACTTTCCCACTTGCTGCCTCAACACAAAAAAAGTGGCCCTCGTAGCCTTTGCTCTCAACTAATGTGCCCTATACGCAAGCAGGTCATGATTGGTGACTGCAGATGTATGGTGAATAATTTGTTCCTATTAATAAACACTAATGTTCACAAATTTGCATTTAAAAATCAGATCCAGAGCTGGATGCACCCCTTTAATAACTTGCATTCTTTGTAAATAAAAGGGTGATATTTACAATTATGAGCTTTGTTTACCATGAGAGTGTATACTAGTGGAAAAAGGTGAGCACCTGTTCTTTTAGAAAACACATCCTTTGGAAGCAGTTCAAGCTTGGGGAAAAGATTCCTTTGGACTTTATTACCACAAGATAAAAAATTATGGCATGGGGCCTGAACCAAGATGGCAGAGTAGAAAGACGTGCTCTCACTCCCTCTTGTGAGAACACCAGAATCACAACTAGCTGCTGGACAATCATCGACAGGAAGACACTGGAACTCACCAAAAAAGATACCCCACATCCAAAGACAAAGGAGAAGCCACAATGAGACAATAGGAGGGGCGCAGTCACAGCAACATCAAATCCCAGAACTGCTGGGTGGGTGACTTACAGACTGGAGAACACTTATACCACAGAAGTCCACCCAATGGAGTGAAGGTTCTGAGCCCCACATCAGGCTTCCCAACCTGGGGTCCAGCAATGGGAGGAGGAATTCCTAGAGAATCAGACTTTGAAACCTAGTGCGATATGACTGCAGAACTTCGACAGGACTGGGGGAAATAGAGACTCCACTCTTGGAGGGCACACACAAAGTAGTGTGTGCATCGGGACCCAGGGGAAGGAGCAGTGACCCCAGGGGAAACTGAACCAGAGCTACCTGCTAGTGTTGGAGGGTTTCCTGCAGAGGCGGGGGGTGGCTGTGGCTCACCATGGGGACAAGAACACTGGCAGCAGAAGTTCTGGAAAGTACTCCTTGGTGTGAGCCCTCCCAGAGTCCGCCATTATCCCCACCAAAGAGCCCAGGTAGGCTCCAGTGTTGGGTTGCCTCAGGCCAAAAAATCAACAGAGAGGGAACCCAGGCCCACCCATCAGCAGACAAGCGGATTAAAGTTTTACTGAGCTCTGCCCACCAGAGCAACAGCCAGCTCTACCCAACACCAGTCCCTCCCATCAGGAAACCTGCACAAGCCTCTTAGATAGCCTCATCCACCAGAGGGCAGACAGCAGAAGCAAGAAGAACTACAATCCTGCAGCCTGTGGAACAAAAACCACATTCACAGAAAGACAGACAAGATGAAAAGGCAGAGGGCTCTGTACCAGATGAAGGAACAAGATAAAACCCCAGAAAAACAACTAAATGAAGTGGAGACAGGCAACCTTCCAGAAAAAGAATTCAGAATAATGATAGTGAAGATGATCCAGGACCTCGGACAAACAATGGAGGCAAGAACGAGAAGATGCAAGAAATGTTTAACAAAAACCTAGAAGAATTAAAGAACAAACAAACAGAGATGAGCAATACAATAAATGAAATGAAAACTACACTAGAAGCAATCAATAGCAGAATAACTGAGGCAGAAGAACTGATAAGTGACCTGGAAGACAGAACAGTTGAATTCACTGCTGCGGAACAGAATAAAGAAAAAAGATTGAAAAGAAATGAAGACAGCCTAAGAGACCTCTGGGACAACATTAAACGCAACAACATTCGCATTATAAGGGTCCCAGAAAGAGAAGAGAGAGAGAAAGGACCTGAGAAAATATTTGAAGAGATTATAGTCAAAAACTTCCCTAACATGGGAAACGAAAAAGCCACCCAAGTCCAGGAAGTGCAGTGAGTCCCACACAGGAGACCCAAGGAGAAACACATTGAGACACATAGTAATCAAACTGGCAAAAATTAAAGACAAAGAAAAATTACTGAAAGCAGAAAGGGAAAAACGACAAATAACATACAAGGGAACTCCCATAAGGTTAACAGCTGATTTCGCAGGAGAAACTCTACAAGACAGAAGATAAAGTGATGAAAGGGAAGAACCTACAACCAAGATTACTCTACTCAGTAAGGATCTCATTCAGATTCAATGGAGAAATCAAAAGCTTTACAGACAAGAAAAAGCTAAGAGAATTCAGCACCACCAAACCACCAAACCCACTCTACAACAAATGCTAAAGGAACTTCTCTAAGTGGGAAACACAAGAGAAGAAAAGGACCTACAAAAACAAACCCAAAACAATTAAGAAAATGGTCATAGGAACATACATATAGATAATTATCTTAAACGTGAATGGATTAAATGCTCCAACCAAAAGACACAGGCTTGCTGAATGGATACAAAAACAAGACCCAAAAACAAGATATGCTGTCTACAGGAGACCCACATCAGACCTCGGGACATATACAGACTGAAAGTGAGGGGATGGAAAAAGATATTCCATGCAAATGGAAATCAAAAGGAAGCTGGAGTAGAAATACTCATATAAGATAAAAATAGACTTTAAAATAAAGAATGTTAGGGCTTCCCTGTTGGCGCACTGGTTGAGAGTCCACCTGCCAATGCAGGGGACACGGGTTCGTGCCCCGGTCCGGGAAGATCCCACATGCCACGGAGCAGCTAGGCCCGTGAGCCATGGCCACTGAGGCTGCGTGTCCAGAGCCTGTGCTCCGCAACGGGAGAGGCCAAAACAGTGAGAGGCCCGCGTACCGCAAGAAAAAAAATAAATAAAGAATGTTACAAGAGACAAGGAAGGACACTACATAATGATCAAACCAAGAAGATATAACAATTATAAATATATATGCACCCAACACAGGAGCACCTCAATACATAAGGCAACTGCTAACAGCTGTAAAAGAGGAAATTGACAGTAACACAATAATAGTGGGGGACTTTAACACCACACACCAAAGGAGAGATCATCCAAAATGAAAATAAATAAGGAAACAGAAGCTTTAAATGACACAATAGACCAGACAGATTTAATTGATATTTATAGGACATTCCATCGAAAAACAGAAGATTACACTTTCTTCTCAAGTGTGCATGGAATGTTCTCCAGGACAGATCACATCTTGGGTCACAAATAAGCCTCAGTAAATTTAAGAAAACTGAAATCATATCAAGCATCTTTTCTGACCCCAACGCTATGAGACTAGATATCAATTACAGGGGAAAAAATGTAAAAAACACAAACACATGGAGGCTAAACAATACATTACTAAATAACCAAGAGATCACTGAAGAAATCAAAGAGGAAATCAAAAAATACCTAGAGACAAATGACAATGAAAACATGACAATCCAAAACCTATGGGATGCAGCAAAAGCAGTTCTAAGAGGGAAGTTTATAGCTATACAAGCCTACCTCAAGAAACAACTCAAGTAAACAATCCAACCTTACAGCTAAAGGAACTAGAGAAAGAAGAACAAACAAAACCCAAAGTTAGCAGAAGGAAAGAAATCGTAAAAATCAGAGCAGAAATAAATGAAATAGAAACAAAGAAAACAATAGCAAAGATTAATAAAACCAAAAGCTGGTTCATTGAGAAGATAAACAAAATTGATAAACCATTAGCCAGACTCATCAAGAAAAAGAGGGAGAGGACTCAAATCAATAAAATTAGAAATGAAAAAGAAGTTACAACAGACACCGCAGAAATACAAAGCATCCTAAGAGACTACTACAAGCAACTCTATGCCAATAAAATGGACAACCTGGAAGAAATGGACAAATTCTTAGAAAGGTATAACCTTCCAAGACTGAACCAGGAAGAAATAGAAAATATGAACAGACCAATCACAAGTAATGAAATTGATACTGTGATTAAAAATCTTCCAACAAACAGAAGTCCAGGACCAGATGGCTTCACAGATGAATTCTATCAAATATTTAGAGAAGAGCTAACACGCATCCTTCTCAAACTCTTCCAAAAACTGCAGAGGAAGGAACACTCCTACACTAATTCTATGAGGCCACCATCACCCTGACACCAAAACCAAAGATACTACAAAAAAGAAAATTACAGACCAATATCACTGATGAATCTAGATGCAAAAATCCTCAACAAAATATTAGCAAACAGAATCCAACAACACATTAAAAGGATCATACACCATGATCAAGTGGGATTTATGCCAGGGATGCAATGATTCTTCAATATATGCAAATCAATCAATGTGATACACCATATTAAGAAACTGAAGAATAAAAACCATATGATCATCTCAATAGATGCAGAAAAAGCTTCTGACAAAATTCAACACCCATTTATTATAAAAACTCTCCAGAAAGTGGGCATAGAGGGAACCTACCTCAATATAATAAAGGCTATATATGACAAACCTGCAGCAAACATCATTCTCAATGGTGAAAAACTGAAAGCATTTCCTCTAAGATCAGGAACAAGACAAGGATGTCCACTCTCACTGCTATTATTCAACATAGTTTTGGAAGGCCTAGCTTCAGCAATCAGAGGAAAAAAAGAAATAAAAGGAATACAAATTGTAAAAGAAGAAGTAAAACTGTCACTGTGTGCAAATGACATGATACTATACATAGAGAATCCAAAGATGCTACCAGAAAACTACTAGAGCTAATCAATGAATTTGGTAAAGTTGCAGGATACAAAATTAATGCACAGAAATCTCTTGCATTCCTATACACTAATGATGAAAAATCTGAAAGAGAAATTAAAGAAACACTCCCGTTTACCACTGCAACAAAAAGAATACAATACCTAGGAATAAACCTACCTAGGGAGACAAAAGACCTGTATGCAGAAAACTATAAGACACTGATGAAAGAAATTAAAGATGATACCAACAGATGGAGAGATATACCATGTTACTGCATTGGAAGAATCAATATTGTGAAAATGACTCTACTACCCAAAGCAATCTACAGATTCAACGCAATCCCTATCAAATTACCAATGGCATTTCTTACAGAACTAGAACAAAAAACCTTAAAATTTGTATGGAAACACAAAAGACCCCAAATAGCCAAAGCAGTCTTGAGGGGAAAAAAACGGAGCTGGAGGAATCAGACTCCCTGACTTCAGACTATACTACAAAGCCACAATAATCAAGACAATATGGTACTGGCACAAAATCAGAAACATAGATCAATGGAACAAGACAGAAAGCCCAGAGGTAAACCCACACACCTATGGTCAACTAATCTATGACAAAGGAGGCAAAGATATACAATGGAGAAGAGACAGTCTCTTCAATAAGTGGTGCTGGGAAAACTGGACAGCTACACGTAAAAGAATGAAATTAGAACACTCCCTAACACCATACACAAGAATAAACTGAAAATGGATTAGAGACCTAAATGTAAGACCAGACACTGTAAAACTCTTAAAGGAAAACAGAGGAAGCACACTCTTTGATATAAATCACAGCAAGATCTTTTTTGATCCACCTCCTAGAGTAATGGAAATAAAAACAAAAATAAACAAATGGGACCTAATGAAACTTAAAAGCTTTTGCACAGTAAAGGAAACCATAAACAAGACGAAAAGATAACCCTTAGAATGGGAGAAAATATTTACAAATGAATCAAGGGACAAAGGATTAATCTCCAAAATATATAAACAGCTCATGCAGCTCAATATTAAAAAACAAACAACCGAATCCAAAAATGGGCAGAAGACCTAAATAGACATTTCTCCAAAGAAGATATACAGATGGCCAAGAAGCACATGAAAAGCTGCTCAACGTCACTAATTATTAAAGAAATGCAAATCAAAACTGCAATGAGGTATCACCTCACACCAGTTAGAATGGGCATCATCAGAAAATCTACAAACAACAAATGCTGGAGAGGGTGTGGAGAAAAGGGAACCCTCTTGCACTGTTGGTGGGAATGTAAATTGACACAGCCACTATGGAGAACAGTATGGAGCTTCCTTAAAAAACTAAAAATAGAATTACCATATGATCCAGCAATCCCACTCACTACTCGGCCTATACCCAGAGAAAACCACAATTCAAAAAGACACATGCACCCCAATGTTCATTGCAGCACTATTTACAATAGCCAGGTCATGGAAGCAACCTAAATGCCCATTGACAGACAAATGGATAAAGAAAATGTGGTACATATATACAATGGAATATTACTAAGCCATAAAAATGAACGAAACTGGGTCATTTGTTGAGACGTGGATGGATATAGAGACTGTCATACAGAGTAAAGTAAGTCAGAAAGAGAAAAACAAATATTGTATATTAACGCATATATGTGGAAACTAGAAAAATGGTACAGATGAAACAGTTTGCAGGGCACAAATTGAGACACAGATGTAGAGAACAAACATATGGACACCAATGGTGGAAAGCCGCGGGGGTGGGGGGTGGTGGTGTGATGAATTGGGTGATTGGGATTGACGTGTATACAGTGATGTGTATAAAACTGATGACTAATAACCTGTTGTATAAAAAAAATAGAGAAAACCTATTTATTAAGTTTATAGACATGTGTGTAATTTAAAAAAAAAACACTACTGTTACCTTTAAAAAAAAAAGACTATACATTTTCCTGTAAGCACAGCTTTAGTCACATCCAAGTTTTGGTATGTAATATTTTTATTATCATTCTGTTCAAATTATTTTCTAACTCCAGTTGTGATTTGGTTTTTAGGGGGTTGCTTAGAAGTAGTGTATTTCATAACTTCTAGTTACTTTTTTGTTACTGATTTGTAGCTTAACTACAAGTCAAGAAACACACTTTGTATAATTTTAATACTTTGAAATTTTTTAAAATTTGCCTTATAGCACAATACGGTCAGTTTTTAAAATGTTCCAAGTGTGCTTGAAAATAATTTGTAATTTAAAGTTTTGGAGTATAGTGACTATATATCTGCTTGTTGAATCAAATTTGCTGCTTACATTATTTAAGTTTTTTATATCCTTACTAATTTTTTCTTTTGGGGGGGGCTGTCTACTGGCTCTGAAAGGTATCCTCTATCAGTGAATGACAGCAGTATGCTAAATCTATTATGATAGTGAATTTGTCTATTTTTTCCTTGTAGCTCTGTTGCTCTACATAATTTGAAGTTAAGTGCATACAAATTTAAAACTTTCTGGTAAATTGAAAAAAATAATTATGGCATGGCATGAAAATAATTACCAATTCCTGGTCAACAACTTTTAAAATGTCTCAGCATCATACTGAAATATGTAGGTGTGAAATGGTATGGTGTCTGGGACTTGTTTCATAACACATTAAAAAAAATAAGATGAAGCAAGTTGGAAAATTTTTTATTATTATTGCAAGTAGGCAATGGATATTTGGTATCCCTTGGATCCTTTTTACTCTTTGTCTATGTTTGAAAATTTTCATAAGCACAAAAATGGCTCAGGGGCTTCCCTGGTGGCACAGTGGTTAAGAATCTGCCTGCCACTGCAGGGGACATGTGTTCGAACCCTGGTCCGGGAAGATCCTACATGCCGCGGAGAAACTAATCCCCCGTGCCACGACTACTGAGCCTGTGCTCTAGAGCCTGTAAGTCACAGCTACTGAAGCCCTCGCGCCTAGAGCCCATGCTCTGCAGCAAGAGAAGCCACCACAATGAGAAGCCCACACACCACAATGAAGCGTAGCCCCCACTCGCCACAACTAGAGAAAGCCCATGTGCAGCAACAAAGACCCAACGCAGCCAAAAATGAAATAAATTAAGTAATTAATAAAAAAAAAATACAAGGTCCTACTCTATAGCACAGGGAACTATATTCAATATCCTGTGATAAACCCATAATGGAAAAGAATATTAAAAAGAATGTGTATAACTGAATCACTTTGCTGTACAGCAGAAGTTAACACAATATTGTAAATCAACTATACTTCAACAAAATAAATCTTTTTAAAAAGGCTCAGATTATAATTAAAATATTATTATCAACATTTCCCATATTTCATTCCTTATGGGTACGTTTCCTTTTCAGGTAAAAACATTCCATATTGAAAATTCTATATTCAACAACTTCAGTATTTTTTTTACATTTAATATAGCATATTTTGTATTAAATGCAAAAGGAAGTAGCACAAGAAGAATCTAAAGGTGGAAACAATTCAGAAGACAGAATTTCAAATGGTATATACAGCAGAAGGTAAAGCTAGAAACTACAAATAAGGAACAAACGTTTCTTGGACAATGCTGTTTCCAGACAGCTGCCTTTCAAAATACTACTGTTTACTCACTGGACATTACCAAAGCTATCAGAACAGGTAACTCCTGTTATTTTCCCTATCTATATATCACTTTATTAATCATTAATATACAGCCCTTTGATAGATACACATATCACAGGAAATCTCATCCATTAAAAAAAAATTATAACCTTAACAGTACCTAAACTTAAACCTTGAATTTAAGATAGATCCGACGTAATATTTTTCTTTTTAGTGAATCCAGCTGTTTTATTATTTCATACTATAATTAAGATTTAAGATACATTAAGTGATAACTCTAAAATTTGTAATGGAACTAATATATAAGACAGGATGGATGGTAAAAAAAAAATTATTCTTATTTAACCAATTTACTGAAAACAGTTGTCACCATTTTATTAAAGGAAGCATTAAGAATAAGTATCCCACCATTTTTTCCAATATTTTTGACAAGCTAATTAATTCTAAAAGAAATGTATTCAATATTACTAAAGAAAGTGTCATTTTGATTGAAAGAACTTCAGAAACAATGCAGTTAAAGAGTATAAATAAAATAATTAAGAGAAAAGTGATCAAAACAATCTTTGTCAGCAAGAACCTATTCTGTGAAGAATCATTCACAGAATGATGTACACTTATTACAGGTAAGAAGATCAGCAGAATCCTATGAGCCCAGGACATAAGGATCACACTGTAAGTAAAAGCTATTTACAGTGGAAATTTTCCATTGTATCTATAAAGCATTAATAGATAACAATATATTTACTAACTTTTTGAGCACTTAGTATGTGCCAAGTACTATATGAAATATTTTATAATTTATTTTAAAAAAATTTTTGTAACAGTCATGTAAGATAGATCTTTAAAGGTAATTAAAAAGAGAGAGAGAGAGAATGAGAGAGAACAGAGACAGAAAGATAAAGAGAAAAGGGACAGGTTAAGTAGCCTAGTCTAAGTTCATGCAACAGAAAGTGATAAAGTCAGAATTCAAATCCAAACCTAGTGACAACCAGCCTGTACTCTTACCACTCTGCCACACTGTGTCTCTAGAATACCTGAACGTTTATGTTGAAAGAGTTCAGACCTTTACATACTGCTGAAGGTAGTGATTATGTCAGGAAAACTACTGTAATAAATAAATCAACACTGTACATGTTACAAACTGATGATCAAGTTGTACCCTGCTGACATTTCATATTGTAATACTGAAAGAAATGTTGAAAAGTAATTTGCCTATAAAAGGTACCTCTTCTATATCAATCTTTTATATAAACTTACTAGAATGTAAGGATGCCTCTTGGTTTCCTTGGCCATGATTAATTTTTTAGTCTCAGTACATTTTAGTTGCATTTATTTACTATGTTTTAACATTAAATTTACTGAGGTATGATTTACATAGAATGCATTTTTAAAAAGCTGTTAAATCCCAAAGGAGCATTTCAAAATCTAGTATTTCTTTAAGCAGCATTTTCCATACAGTTTATGGCAGAGCTGAACACAAAGAAGATATTCAGTAAGTGTTGCTGATCAGCTGAAAAAAACCCAACATTGCTTTAATGAAATATCTTCCCTCAGACAGACATCATGATTTCTAAAATAAAATATTCTTAGTGAATAGAAAAATATAGAAGACAAAGACAGGTGGTCTGTGAATGTAATTTCAGTTCTGTTAAATGTTCAGCAGATGTATTTTTCATTTGTTGAATAATTTTTTAGATTGAAAAAATCCTATCGCCTATTATTGCATTTTATCTTAGCTAAGTGAAGTTCAGGTACTACATTGAAATTGAGGGTAAGAACGTTTCATATTTGCTTTCTTTAACAACTTTAAAGAAAGAAACAGAAAATATGCAATTAAATGAAAATAATTTAAATGAGAAGGAAAAAAGACAACGCATCTATAATGGATGCATGGGGATCATTTATTCACAGATTGCAAAGTAGAAAAGAAAGAAATAAGCAACAGCAGGCTCAAAGTTAGAAAGATGTTCACAAGGTCAAGGATGGTAGTTGTTGCAAAATACATTGTTCTTAGATTAGCAGATAATGTTCTTTTGGTTTTTTAGAATAGCTGGGGATACCTGTCTTTTGCGAGAGATTCTGAAAGAGTTAACTCACAGAATACCTTTTATAATTTTTAGCAAGCCAGAGATCGTGGACAAAGAATGATGATGTACAAGCCATCTTCTTTTGCCAGTCCAAAGCACATAAAATATTCCAAAATCAGTCCCAGATTTTATCGTTTTGTCTTCTAGACACACAGGAAGAGACTGTCTGTATTACAGGTATTGTTGACACAAACTCATCCTAGACTCAGGCTGTATGAATATTCTGTATCAGGTCTTTTCTATTTGTGAATGGAATATAAAAACTATGTGAAACAATAGTTGAAATCTGTAAGAAGGGTGGATGAGGAAAACTCAAAATCCAGAATGAACTAAGTGTTATGAAACAATAACGATAACATATTTGGAACAAGAGTAAGAGTAAAAATATTGACCTATTACTTGAAGAAGGGAGTGTAAGGAAATCAAAGGAGGGTAAACAACTCAATTATGCTGTCATCCTTTCTACTAAGGAGAAAAACTCACAGATGGTTAAGTACAGAAAAGCTTCCTTAAAAAGGCACCAAATGTGAAAGACCCTAGTTTCTGAGTTTAAGCCTCAGTTCCAATAAATTACACTCCAGTGTACAGAAATGACCTGGAGATGCGATCACAGTACTAGTCAAATGACATCCAGCTAACACAGCACATACCTAGAGAACATACTTTAGTTCCACACTTCATTCTCAAAGAACCACCACAAAAATGTCTTTATAACACTGACAGTTTTGAACACTAGATATATCTCTAAAATATCCTGAGCAGAAAGAGGGCAAGAGGATTGAAAATGACAAAGATCCCAATTATTAGGAAGATTCTTGAAACCATAGACTAATAAACCTGATGTGTGTCCTAGCCAAATTCCGTAAGAGAGAATTGGATAGGGAGGAACATTAAAAAAAACAACAACACAGAAGTAATCATAGAAAACACTGTAGTTTACTGAAGAAGACAGCGTGTTGAACTGTTACATTCCTCCTTTTGACAGTTATAAAGACATCAGTGAGATAATTTTTTAGTAAAGTCTAATGATGTTTTTTGTATAAAGTAGGAAAGTGCTTGCTGATCACTAGTAAATTAAATGTGTGGTTGGCTGAAAAACTGTACCCACAAATTGTTAATCAATAAAAGTCAACTACAAGTGCTCTAGGAGCTATTTCTTTGTATTTGTCCTGCTTTGTGAGAATATCAACAACTTGGATGAAAACAGGGAAATGTGTATGTCTCTGATGATGGATTTTTATAGCACAACTGTAGAGAAGAAAAGATTCAGAATTCCTGGACTAGTGACTTAACTACCCCCCAAGTTAATGAAACAATACATTTTATTTATTTTGAGATGAAGAATGAATAAGGGCTACCTCAAAGTAATGCATGATATTTGTTCATGTGAAGGACAGGTGGCAAAAGTTAATCCAAAATTCAATACAAACCAACTCTGTGATGTGAAAACAGATAATGCAGTCTTAAATTGTGTTCATCCACTGGCTGTATCCCTGGGAGCTTAACAGTGACACTATCTATTACACTGATTAAAGTCAAATATAGTGCATTGCATTCCATCTGAAGCACCATATTCTGTAAAGCACATCATCTAATTAGAATACATAGTAAAATGAAATCAGGTTGGTGATGGATATAGAGACTCTTCTATGTAAGGAAAACAAAAGGAATCAACAATAGTTAATGAGCAGAAGTGAGATCAAAAGAGAGAACATGAAATAGATAATAGGTGAAACTGGCATTATGTGGGTATGAGTGTGCTTGTGTATGTGTGTGGCTGCAGATATCATGACTAGGACTAGTGAGTCAAACATATGGATAAGTATATTTTCAGCACATAAGGAAAGACTTTCTCACAATGAAAGCTGTCTAGTTCTGGAACAGGTTGCTTTGTAAAGTAATAAACTTGCCCTTGGTGGAAGTGTTCAGAGGGTGGCCGGCCACCCGTCTGGGATATAATGTGCAGAATTCCTAAGTAGATAGGTGGGTGGATAAAAGGATACCTGGAGTTTTTTTAGAACTCTCAGATTTTAATAAAGGACAGAACAGCAGAAGAAAAGGCTGTATCTTATTCTTTGCACACCCAGGGCCCACTAGGGAATGAGGAACATGGTAGGACTTCCATAAATGTTGCACCAAATTGATAACAAATAGAGAAGCTATAGATAGTACTACAAACAAAACACATATGAGAAAGAAATGAATAAGAAATCAATGGAAACAGAAAGTAGATCATTTCATCTAATCAAATGTTTGTTCTGTGTAATGAAAGTTGCATGTAATTCTTAGGCCAAGTGACATTTACCAAGACGCTTGAAGAAATTCTCCTCTTCGTCTCTCCCGTTTTCCATTCCACTCCCTGGTCCACCTTCAGAAAGCTTTACAGCACTGGTGAATTTGACCTGAGAAAAAAAAGGACAGTAGTCAGATAACTCAATTCAAAGGAAATTCTTTGTGTTTATACTAACCTTTACCTTGAAAAATAAGTTGTTTAGAATATAAAGGTCACTTCATTTCTTTTGGCTTCCACATCTGGTTAGCTAGTCTGTATAACTTATTCCCATGTGCCAAAAAAGACATCACTTATAACTATAATTTGAAGGAGAGTCTTGGTCATAGATTGAAAGTAAAATAACCAGGCACTATGAAAATAATTTAGTGAACAATTGAGATATTCTTAGAGTTTAATTCTGATAAAGTCCAAACTCAAATTTATGAACAAGTCATATTCATCCTTTAGAAACACCACAACTGAGAATCAGATGAAAGTAAAAGATAGCCAGATAGAAGATTTCAAATCTGTATGAAAGAACCAGTATAAATGAATTTATAATGTGTACTATAACTAAAGTGCAATAACATGTTTTTTTCCTAACACTTAAAATGTGTTTGTTTGCAGCAAAGCAAGGAAGCTGTGGACCTCACAGACTCTCAAATACTTGGCCAAATTTTAGTAAAAAGAATATGAAGGAGGAATTATAAATACATCTTCTAAATGTCTTATAAGGTTGCTATAATCTTTTTATAATTCCAAAATATTACTTTAAAAAGAGAGAGAAGAAAACTGGTTTTAGTGAGATTCAAAGAAGAAAGAGTATAAGCAAATAATTTGTATATAAAGAAATGTAACTCCTATTACATGCTGAAAATTACAGCAACCAGGCCACGAATCAGCCACAGGGAAGACTCTTATCAGAAATGAATTTCACTAAGAATCACGACCTTTTCCAAACTGCATGCTACTACAATGCTTAACAGAAGAAGCACTTAGTGGGAAAAATCATCCTGAGCTTCTTTATCCTTTTCAAAGGGGAGAATGGTTCAGATGGTAGGAAAAGTAGGGAAGGAAAATATATCGTGTGTGTGTGTGTGTGTGTGTGTGTGTGTGTGTGTGTGTAAAAGAAATCACTATACAATTATGTATCCTTGGATAGGAGCTTGAGATGTTAGGATTTCATACATGTATTAAAAGTAGCTGGGGGTTCCCCTGGTGGCGCAGTGGTTGAGAGTCCGCCTGCCAATGCAGGGGACACGGGTTCGTGCCCCGGTCTGGGAAGATCCCACATGCCGCGGAGCGGCTCGGCCCGTGAGCCATGGCCGGTGAGCCTGCGCGTCCGGAGCCTGTGCTCCGCAACCGGAGAGGCCACAGCAGTGAGAGGCCCGCGTACCGCCAAAAAAACAAACAAACAAAAAAAGTATCTGGGAATTGATACCTATATACCTCTCTATATCTGCATTACAATTTTATTCATAGTTTTTTGTCACTTTTTTCCTTTCTATGATTGCCTCATACTAAGACATCTTAGTTTCCATAGTTCACTTAAGTTTCCAAAACTTACTTTCCTTGAGGAGAATTTCTTCAACTCCTCCTTATTTGGCCCCTCCAGGTGTTTAGCAGTTCTCAGCCCTGACATTTTTCTATCAGTGACTCCAACATTCTCTTATGTAAGTAATGTCCTGTTTACCTTGGAGCTTTGCCTGATGAAAGAGAGGCGGTCCACAGAGCTGATGTCCAGGAGGTCCTCCACACCATCTGCCAAGCCTGAGAGGGAGGATCGTTTCAGCCAGTTTCCTAGTTAATAATTCAAAAAAAAATGAGACCATTATAGCATTTTCTCCCAAATGGATTAAACAAAAAAGTTGGCATGTGCCCAAAAAGCAATGAAAGTTACATGACTTGATGTAAATAAAAGTGAAAACAAATTATCTTCGAAATGTACATGCTTTGAATAAAAACATTCAGTGTTGGACTATAAAATTACATGACTAAATCAGAACAAAAAGAACCCGGGCCTCTTGCATGATTAAAACCGTAATCCATACAGTTCTCTTTGACAACTTTCACATCTTCCGTTAAGTCCCGTTGATTTTACCTCCTAAGTATCTTTCAAATATGTCTACTTCTCTCCATCTACACGGTCACCACGCAGTCCAAGCTACCATTACTTATACCTGGAGCACAGGGCAGCTTTCCATCTGGTCCCCCATACCCACTCATGCTCCCTCCAATGTGTTTTCCATGCAGTGATCTTTTAGAAAACAAGTTTACCTGCTCATGTTATCCCCCTGTTCAACATCCCACCTCGGCTCTGTAGGGCTGTAGGATGAAGAGCCAACCTGACCTTCAAGGCCCACACGCTCTGGTCCCTATGGCTTCACCATAGTCATGCAGCCACTCTTGTCTCAGTTCTTCCATGTCCCTCCCTCCTAATACCTTTGCACGTTGTACTGCTACCACCTGGAATGCTCTCCTTCCTCCTTCTCCCAAGTACCCTGCAGATCTTAATACCTCTTCCTTCAGGAAGCCTTCCCTGATTCCTGCCTCTCCTCTCCCTCATTTAGGTTAGTCTCATCCTTGCATGCTTTTAGGGCACTACATATACTTCCCTCATAAAATTGATAGTTTGGGGACTTCCCTGGTTGCACAGTGGTTAAGAATCGCCTGCCAGTGCAGGGGACACAGGTTCGATCCCTGGCCTGGGAAGATCCCACATGTCGCAGAGCAATTAAGCCCATGTGCCACAACCACTAAGCCTGTGCTTTAGGGCCTGGTGCCACAACTACTGAGCCCGCGTGCTACAACTACTGAAGTCCATGCGCCTAGAGCCCATGCTCCACAACAGGAGAAGCCACCGCAGTGAGAAGCCTGAGCACTGCAACGGAGACCCAATGCAACCAAAAAAAAATAAAAGTCATAGTTTGCAACTCTATTTAGTTGTATGATTATCTGCTTTAGTGACTGTCACCCCTAATAGATTGTAAATTCAGCAAAGTCAGGCATTGTGAAATTCTGCTCACCATTTAATCCCTGAATCCTAGCACAGTGTTTGCACACCACAGAAGCTCATAGGAAAGGTTTGAGAAATATCTGCTGAAAAAAATGAATGAATGAATGAGTAAATGAAGGAGTCAGCCTAGGCTTTGTGACTTGAAAGCTTTCCCTTTCTCTACCTTCCCACGAGTTGCTCTGTTTTGATTGTGAGTTGCTTTGAGGACATGGCAGGGAATAAGAGAATCCATAAGATAAATACAGACATACTTTTACCTATGGGGAGTTTAAGCTTCTTTCGGAGGGAAATTCTACGTGACCGAGAGCGGGTGCGCCGGTCAGAGGTGGTCCCCGAATGAGCAGTGGTGCATTCTGAAGTGTCCTGCTCAGACTGGCTGCTGGTGTCACTCGCCGCACTCTGGGATTTGAACATCTTGCGCCAGAAATCTTTCCGCCCCATGTTGCCCCCCTGCATTTGTTCATCGCTGAAAGCAAGCAGGGGAGAGGGTTAAACGTCTGAACACATGTGAAATTCTCTTACATTTCTTTCAACCTCCTGTCAATGACACTGTGGCAAATCGTGCAGGATGATCTTTGATGGGCTGGGATTTAGGAAGAGGCAGAGTGGGAGTGGAAGGAAGGAGATCAAGCTTGACTCTCTGAGCTCTTCTTGAAAATAGCCATGTCTCAGCTGTCAAGTTGAGGAAATCATTTTTTTCAGCCATGATATAAGACTAAATATTATTGCAGGTAATCGTCTGCGAGTATGAGTCATAAAAGCTGAAGTACTTACAGTGTCAATAAATATTTAACTTTTTATTTTTTTAAGTTCCCTGGGGGGGGTGCAGTACCATATCTTATTACCCACCCCTACCCCAGGACAGTATAATTCTTGGCCCTAAATAAACTCACAAAAATACTTGAACGAATAAATAAATAAAATGCAATCACCACACCCAGGGAATGCATCATCCCACAATTTTTCACTAAGTAATTTTCATAGTGCCTGATTATTTAGCTTTCTTAAGTCAAAGAAACTTAAGGTTTAAAAGTTAAAAAGGGCTTCCCTGGCGGCGCAGTGGTTGAGAGTCCACCTGCCGATGCAGGGGACACGGGTTCGTGCCCCGGTCTGGGAAGATCCCACATGCCGCAGAGCGGCTGGGCCCGTGAACCACGGCCGCTGAGCCTGCGCGTCCGGAGCCTGTGCTCCGCAACGGGAGAGGCCACAACAGTGAGAGGCCCGCGTACCGCAAAAAAAAAAAAAAAAAAAAAGTAAAACAAAAAATTAGCCTGACTCAATAAGACAAATGGGAACATCTCCAAAGGGATTTTTGACTAGGGCATTCCACAAGAGGAAAAAGACAAGTGGCCAATGGTATGCAGAGTTTAATCTCACTAGGAATTAAAAAAAAAGGCCAGTTGAAATGAGATCCTTATTTTCACTCATTAAATAGGCAAAGATTAAGGTGGGGTGGGCTGGGAGGGGAAAAAAGCAATGATACTATCATACTGCCATGATGAGAGAATGAGTCAACTTTTCTAGAGGATAATTTTGTAAGATGTTATCCAAAGGCTATGCCTACACCCATGACAAAGAACTTCAATTTCCAGGAAGTTATCCCAAGGAAATGATGGGACAATATACTAAGATGTAGATACAAGAAGGTCAAATGCTCACTGAGGCTTTTGAGTCAATGTTTAAAAATTGGAAATAATCTAAATGTTTACCTCTAGGGAAACAGCTGAATAAATTATGCGACTTCCATATGATGGCATCCTCTGTAGTCATTAAAATCCTATTTTCAGAAGACTAGTGATATGGGGTATGTTGATGATATTGCAAAGTTAAAAGGCACTGATAAAATGGATTAAGCAGGATATCACCAGGTTAATAAAAAAAGTACACGTGTACGTGTCTTTGTGTAAGCTCATGTGTACACATGCTCAAATATGTACCCAACATAATACACCAGAAGTTTACTGTGGTTATCTCTAGTTGAAGGTATTTAAACATTTTTTTCTCTATGCTTTTCTGTGTTTTCCACATTTGACAACTTGAAGAACACATATTATTATACTTTAGTAATTTGGAAAGAAAAGGTTACAGAGAATACTCTAGTAACATGTGATGAAATTTTGCAGGGGGGGGGCAGTTGGGTAATGATCTGTTTATAAGCTTTGGGGTTAAATCTGGGATCTACCTAAAATTTGACAGTACTGTGTAAAGCAGTCATTTTCTGGGGATATTTACATGGGGATGCAGATTTTTTCTCTCAAAATCTCATTAGAGTACTAAATACCTTTAATTATTTTAATTCAGGACATTCTCTTTATCAAATATGGTGTGAATTTAAATCAGTGTTTTAGAATTTGACTTCTTTGTTATTTTTATCAAATGATCACAGTGTTTGAAGCATTTCTTATCTTTGGGGAATGTGCAACACAGTGATGAGTACATGACTACGTGGCCTGAGTGGGGAAATATCCAGGGAGACTATAATCGATCAGCTTTACAATAAAATGCCGCATCAGCGTTGTCCAATGCGTGTGTTTCAATCATGGGTTTCAGAGATGTAGGCATATAAAACTGCTTTTAATATTACTCAGTTAATGTCATTTTTATTTAAAAGGGAAAAAGGAGAAGCAAAGGGTATGAGGGGTGTAGGTGGAAGAGAGAGTTCTCTGTCTTCTGGCAGAGGAGGAGCCATCATCACCTACCCACCTTTCTCCAGTGCTTAAACAGAGGACATGTGGTGTGCTCACCTCCTGGGTCCACTTGGACCAGGGAAAAGTCCCATGTTTGACATTCTATGACATCCTTCCAAGTGGAAATTTTTATGTAGAGGCATATTAATACATGTATCTTCATTCAAGGGAAAGAACAGACATGTGCTAAATGCTGAGAAATCAGGTGGTGTTTACAGAACACTACAGAGAAAGAATCTCTTGCAATCTAGAAAACTAAATCACCTATCAAGGTAGACAGTTTTATGTTTAAATCTAGTTTACCTATTAAATCATTCTTATTATTCAGATTAGCTTAATAGTTATTAGTGTTATTTTGGGAAAAGTCCTCTCTCCTTTTTTGGACAGATTCTGTATGTAAGGACTTTTAACTAGACTTGTAGTTGGTTATTCAGCTACAGACAGACCTTTGCCTTTCACATTAATTTCTTTTCCCTTAGAGCTTATGTTTGGATTTTTACTATGTCCTTAAAGACGTCCTGAAAGGAAAAACTAAACCTCAGTTTTGAGAATGGAAATTAAAGGAGACAAAGGCTAAATGGTAATTTGGCAAGTCTATTGTTTCATTGACTGTCATTCATTCATTCTTAAAATTAAGTGCCTACGATGGGCCAAGCCCCGTCTAGGCATTGGGTCTGTAATGGTAAGTAAAAACTCATGTGGTCCCTGCACCCATGGGGTTGATTTACCTTCTCCTTACTTTTCTCCACCCATTTTAGGGGCAGTTTCTAAGATTTTGAAGGCCTACAAAAACTGTGCAGGCCTTTTGTTCCTTAAAGGTTTTGTTTGCTTGTTGTGGATTACCAAGGTCCTATTTCATGACGGTGATTTCCTTGACTATAGAGAGGGCATATTATAAAATCTGGAATACCCTGCAGAATTTCTGGAAGGATAATCATTTAATACTAAATCAGGGTTTTGGGAAGTAGAATGGTATACCTAAAATGATGATATTTTAAATACTGATCACACCACTTGTGGGTAAATAGGTCTCAAAAGAAGAATGAATACAAGTGAGCCTTGCATAGAACCAGACTGTATATTTGGTGTCTACAGTAATCCTCACATTTTCTGAGGGCACTATTTTCATGATGCTTTTGATTTTGTTATTATGAAAAGTAGAGATAAGCTGATATCAGAGGGCATTGGAAAGGATCTCAGGAGAGAAACAAGGTGAAAAGGAGAGGAGTCGATGTTCCAGCTAATGCTGGACAGGAGAGTAGATTATCTTTACTTATTTTTGGAAAAGCATCATTGATTACATTGACAGTTGTAAGTGATTTTAAGCAAGAAAGTGGATGCCATCCCCAGCCCACCTGATACGCATGCTATTTTTCAAGATTAATCTGTAGGACTGTGCATGAAAAGCAGAAGTGGGGTAGAGACTGGCAACGGGAAAGGCAGTGAGGGAGGCTTCCTGGAAGCACGAGGTTGGTTATTTGTGATTTGGGCCTGTAGAGATTAGTGACTTTGGGAGTGAAAAATAAAGGGCAGAAGGAGAAGTTCAACAGAAATGAAAAACAAACAAACAGCAACTTGGAAAACAGAATTTCTTCCACTGAGAAGTGCTCAACCCACTCCATGGGAGACAAAACCAATGCTACTTACTGCTCTGGAGTCTGTGAGGGGCGACCGGACATGAAGCTGCGACATTCCTCAGGTGCAGAGGTCACCTGGCCCTTATCCACAATGCTTCCTGCCTCTGACCTATGCAAATGGTACATTCCACCAATCACAACATAGCAGGACACCACCTCCCAACACTTCATAAAGCAAAACACTTTGTTATAGACAACTTAAATGCCCTGCAAACCCTATACCATCATGAGTCTATGTCAGTATGGAATATATCCTACCATTTGAGTCATCTGAGTCTGTCTGCAGACAGAGCCATTAACTACTGGCAGGATTTTAAGTTTAGGTATTTCTTTTAATCTTTGTAAGTGGCAGTTCTTATATAATAGGCATACAATAAATTCATATTTATTAGAAGAAAAAATAATTGGGCATTGCTCAGCAATTTTTCTTTTGCCATGTTAAAAATATTACTTGCTGAACAGGATGATATGGTATCAGTAATTGCTTTTCCTTTCTGAATAAGAATGTAAGTTAGCTATAGAAGGGACCAAAACACAGATAACACTTTATGATGTAATTAAGAGCTATGAAGTGTGGTTCAAGTGTATGAAAGTTTGGGATCAACTGAGCTCTGATTCATACAAAGGCAGCATTTATTTGACGGTAAACTCATTCCTTTTCTAAGCTGTTGCTGGGCCACCACCAGTGATATCACTCGTACAAAAAAATTATAGTTCCCCCATCCCTGTACTGGAGTTACACACCATGTAGGAACCACATGGACAGTACAACAGAAGATTATATTCTACAGACATAGGCAAACCCTCATATTCAGAGAGCTCAAGCTTCCAACCTTTTACCACCTCCAGGCTTAGATTCTGGTTCACTTTCCTCCACCTTTTTCCCTGGTGCCAACTTCTCAGCACTATCAAGCAAAGCACTGAGGGCCACTCTCCTGAAGACATTCCCATGGGCCTCTTTGATAAACTGGACCAGCTGACGGATGTCACAATACAGCCCCTGTTTGGAGGCCAGAAAGAAAGTGTGGGGAAAGATAGCTGTGATTGAATAGTATCCACAGAAAGAGGGGTAGAAGGTAATTCCTTGGATTTAGATGAGCATTGGAATCATAAAAGGAAAACATATTACTACAGTGAAACCAACGGTATCCTGTCCCTTCATTGCTCCTATGGTAACATTACCAAGAACCTTGCCCATCATCCTTAGCATGAAAAAAGATGGTTACCATGCTTCATATTCAGAAAGTTGGCTGTATCATTAGAAAGACATCAATTTACACTTTTAACCACTGGATTCCCAAGCTTTTAATTTTCTCTCTTAATTGTGACTTCTGAAGAGATGGCTGCAAAAACAAGGCAATCAAAATTTTGTCTAGACTAGAGATTTCAGTCTCTGTTCAGCTTCTACAAATTTTCTGCATCACTGTGATAAAATTTGCTAAGTCCTCTAGATACTTCCAACAGAGCCTGATATTCAAGGATGATCCATTTTGCTTCACAGATTTAACAAATAATATGTATGTTGTAGCCCATTTGAACATGAGCTTGACTATGGACTTAAGATGATACAGGGCTATTAAAACCAACATATTAGTGATTCAACTTTTAATGCAGGTCTTTTATTTTCAAGATATTAAGCTTTGCATTCAGCATTTCCCCCACTCTCTTCTCTCTTTAAGAAGGTAGTTACTGGGCTTCCCTGGTGGCGCAGTGGTTGAGAGTCCGCCTGCCGATGCAGGGGACACGGGTTCGTGCCCCGGTCCGGGAAGATCCCACGTGCCGCGGAGCGGCTGGGCCCGTGAGCCATGGCCACTGAGCCTGCACGTCTGGAGCCTGTGCTCCACAACGGGAGAGGCCACAACAATGAGAGACCCGCGTACCGCCAAAAAAAAAAAAAAAGAAGGCAGTTACTATATTCTTTGTCTTAGGAAAAGTTCATGACAAAGCAGGACACAGAAGCCTACAAACCACTTACCTTATAACCCTTTTGGGTTTCAAAACCTAAGACCACTGGGACAATTATGCCTATGATGTTTAGAAAAGCAGAAGGAAGAACTACTAAGGAAAACATAGAATGTCCTTTGGGTCCTGTGGGCAGCAAGGCCCTATGCTCTCACTCTGCAATTTGGTGGCTCCTCCATGGAAGGCAAGGCCCCAGAAAGCAAGGGTTCCAAACTCACCAGAGAGCCCATCCCTAAGCAGCAGAGAGTACTACATGAACTAATAAGCATAACTGATGATTGAAACCCACGGAGCCTCACCAGGCATTGGGTCCTACCTAAGACTTGGGGATCTTTGCACTACTCTGTGAGGTGGAGAGACCCATGAATGGCTGAGGTTCAACTTCCAGCCATTCTGGTGGAATGGGGCTCCAAAGCCAAACTTAAGTTGACTTAAAGAAAATTAAGAAATATAGTATCTCTTCTATACACGAGTTTGTAGGTTAAGACTTATAAGAGCTTGCATATACTATAATCAACTTGTCAAATTACTTCTTGCCATGACCAAACTGAACACATGGATGGTACCCAAGTTATTCACAAACTGCAAGAACCTTGCTAGGATGGCTTCAACAGTCAGCAAAATTAAATTCCTTTTCATTTGGGGTTTTGTTCTGTTTATCTCAAGTTAAATGAATACATAGTTTCAGTGGTTTAGAGTAGCTTAAGACCATTTCTTTGATTTAGGTAGATTAGCAGATAGTGTCCATATGTGTAAATGGGCTGATTTCTGCATAGGAGTCATTGTATCTAACAGATCGGTAAGATAGAGAAATGCTTCTTTATTCCTCGGAGAGACCTGAATTCATCTAGTCATATCAGATGTCTCAGTCTTCATCCACACTTTACTATCCCAAACCACAATCTCCTTAGTAGCAATTAAACACTAACCTTTTATAGCCTGGCTCTCTGTACCTGTGGCTTCAGTGGTTTAATTAACAGTCTTTTTGAAGAGTAGCTAAAAGATTACAGTGTTCGATAAAAGAAGACAAAACCCATTTCAGCAGCATATTTGCATTAATTTTTAAAGTAAGCATGGTTTCAAACAAAAGCTTGGTATAACTTTCTTTAATATTTCATGAGCCAACACACTGGGCTCTAGCACCTTCTCTCTGAGGGGCTCTAAGTACCTAGTAACTATCTCAGCAACTACCACAGAACATCTGAGATGGAAGAGATAAGCCACTTTGCAGGTAGGATAACAAGTAACGGAGGAGAAATGCGTTGCTGCGTTTCTACTGTGAGTTACTGGTGACACTGAGAAAACAGATATTTTAACTTTAAAAGTTTTAGACTTCAACTTCTCTTTCTCAAGGCCACGCACGAGACTGAGAACTCCTGTGGAAAGAAGGGGTGAGCCCCTCACCAGATTCTCAGGGCTGTGCAATTCATGCGTAGTTGAAGCGCAGCGTGTGATGAGGGATTTAAACATGGCGCTGACGATGATGCCTTCCACACTTTGGGCTGTGGATTTGTTGTCCACCGTGGTGAAGTTATTTCCAAACCCAGCCTTGTCTGGAATGCAAAGGCACCAATTAAAGGCAGTGTTTCCATTCAGCTACATAGTTTAAAGAAGTAATGAGTACTCCAGGAGTTACTGAAGGGCTACACAAAATACAGAAACAGAGGACTGAGGATACCCCCGCTTTAATCATCTCTATGAGGACTTAAAGATAAACAACTCATAGCCTCCTTCAGAGTCTTTACTATGACATATTCCATCACTTTGAGAGATGTTTTAATTGATAACTCTTAGCAACAAGAGGATCAACTGTTGACCCTATGAAAGTCTTTTAAACCTAAGTAGTTTTTAAATAGGTGATCATGTAAAAAAATGTACGATTTACTGAATGGTCCCTCAGTGGAGACAGACTTAATTTGATTTGGCTTTTTTGGTGGTGAAGAATGCCGGCTTCTCAGTGGAAATTGTTCAGTCTGTGAGAAGCGGAGTGAGGTTGGGCTGACTGGGTGAGCCGGCAGGGGGAGAAGACGGGGGACAGGGCCCTGCAGGGGAATTCGTGCCAGCACTGGAAACAGAAGAGACCGAGTCTGGCCAAGAGCTGCACAAGACTTCTAGCAGCTTCTGTGGAGTCCAGAGACTCCATAGCCACACGAATTGGAAAACTCTACAACCTACCCTGGATGCACCTCCTTATAACTCATTCACACATGAAATGCCAGTGAACTGAGGCCATCATCCTATGTGGCATTTTATGCCAGTTTTTCACATTTCCATGGACACATTCTGTGGCCTTGCCAGAGTATCCCTCATAGCTTGCGAGCCACCTGTGGACTGCAGGGGCAGGATATGTGCAGCTCCAAGACTGATCAGATAGGGATGTGTGTCTCTGGCTGGCTGATTCATCATGAGCCACTTTAACGTCTCAAGAATTCCAGGGGGAATTCATCACTTTAAAGTAACAGACCTTATTACCAACCTCTCACTGTCTGTGTCAATGGGCCACGGATTATCTTTAGATTTTACATTACAGAAAGAAATGTTTTAGTCTATTCTTATAGTTTCTATCTCAAATAGGTTAAAAAAGAGAAAAAAAAAGTTTGTAATCAAGAATTTCTCTTGCAGTACCTCAACTACAATTCTCACTTCATTGATTTATAAATTTGTTATGTGCTTGGCTTAAAACAATTTCAATAACATAGATTATTTCAGGGATTCTATAGGGAACAATATTTTCCTTTAATGTGAAAACCAAATAATAAAGCCTGGGGTACAAACAGAAAAACTGTTTCTAAATCCATCACAAATAAAAGGGGGAGTGGCATGAATTGGGGGGTTGGGATTGACATATACACACTACTATGTATAAAATAGATAACTAATGAGAACCTACTGTATAGCACAGGGAACTCTACTCAGTGCTCTGTGGTGACCTAACTGGGAAAGAAACCCAAAAAAGAGGGTATGTCTGTATACATATAGCTGATTCACTTTGCTGTACAGTGGAAATTAATACAACATTGCAAAGCAACTATACTCCAATAAAAATTTAAAAGAAAAAAGATTATGAAAGCAGGAAAAAAAATAAATCCATCAAATATAGCTCCATTATAAATTAATCAACCACTATCACACATATACTATATAAACAATAACAGCCTATAATAAGAAGTTATTTCTTCCCAGGCTCTAATTAAAATGTATATTTTACTCAGTCAGGCTTCATACATCACCTTCATTTCATTACTGCATTTGCATTCAAGTGGTATTGGAGGTGTTCATTTATTATGGATGCCATTTGTGTTCACTGGTTGTGCCCTGTAATACAGGTCTCTATACTGGAGTTTTCCTAAAGCCATGAAGCTATAGTTTATGAGCCTATCTATAGATCCCTTTGCCCATTCTTTTTAAAATTCAGTATATGTGTATATCAAAATTATGTTACTACTATGTTAACTGTCGTTTTTTTTTTTTTCCTTTCCTATTTTATTTTGTGAAAAAAATCACCAAGCACTATGCCTGGCTCATTTCATATTTGTTGAACTAATGAATATATTCCTTTGTTCCTTGATCCTTGCCTCAGCAGTCATACAACAGAAAGTCACGGGAGAGAGAGGAGTGCCATGAGTAGAGTGTAAGGATAGAGGGGCTACAGGTGAGGATGCCACAGCTTTACCAAATTCCCATCTGCTGAGCTAAGTTGTCCTCAGAAAGCCTCTAAAGTGTGTCAAAGATGATGTACAAGCTCCTCGTGTTTATATTTTATTACACACACGATGCACACACAAACAGATATCTTTTCCTCTCCATTCTATCCCTAGAAATTTAGGGTGTCTCTGAAATGCTACCTGCTTCACCTCCCAGCGAGTTCTCCTAGAACTCGGTGCAGCTTTACTTACTGTCAGTGACCGGCTCCATACAAAATCCTAGCAAAGCATGCAAGAAGTCCACTACGTTATTGAGAGAGTCCTTGTTCACATAGTCCCTCATGGTTTGTCGGAACTGCATCTTATCTAGCTTGTATAACTTAGTGAGGCAGTTCTGGGCCTGCAAGGAAGGAAGAAAAGTGAAGAAGTCACAGGTACCAGCTTAAGCTACAGGGACACCAGTGGTCTGCAACAGAAGCCCTCCAAAGGCCAACATTTCCATCCATCCCGCCGGCTGCCGCCCACCAACCCTGCCAGCCCCTCCTGTCTGAGAATGCAGTGGGCAGAGACAGGCTGAGCAGTACTAGGTAGATGACTTGGAGAAGGGCTGCTCCTCAGGAGAAACCCCAAACTAGGGGCTAATGCTGTCCCAGAAAGAGCTCAATATTTTTGCCAAGATCAAGATTTTAAGATCTCAAGGGAAAAACTTAAAGCGTAAAATTTAGGTAGGTGATAGGATTGGTCATCACGGTTTAGAAAACCTCAAAGGGTTTGCGCCATGGGAAGGAGCAGGCCACTCCCATGCTCAGCTGTTTTGAATTTAAGTAGATTTAACGGATGGTGTGACTGGGCTGTAGGAAGTGCTTGTCCAGAGTCCTCTTATATGGTCAGGAGGGAAGGATCTTTGAAACATGAAAGAGGCATAAAATAAAGGCAAGTCTAGTTTGTTGATTTTTGTGTTTGCTTCTGAATGTGGAAGTTTGGTATTTAAATAGAACTTGGTCTTCAGGATATGAAAAGCAACTGACCATTCACTAGGCCCTGCTACTCAAAAATATATTTCTTATGATCCAGCAAATAATTTTGCCATCTAGCAAAGAAAAAGGAAGTAATCCCCACCATCAGAACAAATAAAATCACATTCATTGGTTGGAGAAGGCCACAGACAGGATGCGCTAATACTATCTGAGACCCTTAGAGGGCTCCCTCACCCTCTCTTACCACTGAGAGAAAAATCACATTTGTGCAGTGCTTTGCTGTTTAAAATGTGTTTCTTGCTTGTAAGTGCATAACGACATTGGACTTTCACACCTTATCTGTGATTTGAAGAGTTTCCCTATATTACAGTGGAAGAAACTGAGACTCAAAGAAGTCAAGGACTTTGCCCAAGTTTTTACACCAAGTTTCACAGCAGAGCCAAAATTAAAAGCCAGGGTCTTACCTCCTCAAAGTGATTATTTCTCCTATGATATAATAGTCACATGAATAGTTTAGAGAGTGATTGTTGGGGAAAATGTATCTAGATTACACCTACTTTGAAAAATGATTTAAGATGACCAATAATATAGATTAGTTGATATCTTGCGGAGAACAAGATCATCATAAAAAAGCAAGTCCTTAACAATGGAATGAAATGGGAAAATGATAAGAGAGAACTCTGGGTTGAGGGGAAAAAGCTAAAGATCAAATGGGAGGGGACTTTTCTGGTGGTGCAGTGGTTAAGAATCCGCTTGCCAATGCAGGGGACGCGGGTTCAAGCCCTGGTCTGGGAAGATTCCCACATACCGTGGAGCAACTAAGCCCGTGCATCACAACTACTGAGCCTGCGCTCTAGAGCCTGTGAGCCACAACTACTGAGCCTGCACGCCACAACTACTGAAGCCCGCGCGCCTAGAGTCCGTGCTCTGCAACAAGAGAAGCCACCGCAGTGAGAAGCCTGCGCACCACAACGAAGAGTAGCCCCTGCTCGCCGCAACTAGAGAAAGCCCGCGGGCAGCAACGAAGACCCAATGCAGACAAAAATAAATAAAATAAATTTAAAAAAAAAAAAGAAGGGAGGGGTGGCTGGGTGAGGACAACCTTAAAGGAGGATAGAGAAATTTGGACAATCAGACAGAAGCAAGGAAGTTAGATCCCTGAGAAAGCAGTCCCTGAGAAAGCAGTCCCTGAGAATTGGGACTTATTGGTGGGCCTTAATGGTGGCCCAGAAGAAAATTTAAGTTACATGACCATTTTGACAAATCAAGGCCCAGAGAAAGATTCTTGGAAAACTCGAGAGGAAAAAGGAAGATTATAAAAGGTTGTAAACTGTAATTAGCAATAGGCATCCTGGTGTGACCTTGTTACAGTCTCTCCATCTGTATCACAAAGTCAGGCGGATTGATTGTTTTTTCTCCCATTTTTCCTTTACTCGGTCATAGAAGATTGGGAAATTAGGTGTTAACCAGAGGTTACTGGTTGCTAGCTGTAAAGCAAGCTTCTTTTCTTATAAAATAAATGATTCTTGCTATAAAATGAAGCCTGTAAAGTACTTCTTGCTTCTCTGTAAAATACACCAAAAAAGGCATTGTTTCAAATCTGCTCTTTAGAGGCTATTAGGACGTCTGAATGAGTTCAATCAAGCAAGAATCAGAATATCAAACCACAAGTATTTTGATTCGGAATGAATATTTTAAACTTCTCCAAGAGATATAAAGAGTGAATTCCCTTTCAATAATTTGGGACTACAAGCTAATGATTAGACTATTCCAGGAAACATGCTGGAATTGCTAGGCACTTTGATGAACATCATTGTAGTACTAATCTGTTTATTAAAAAAATAAAAGTACAGAGGACCTGATCTGGTAGAGGTAAGAAATATCTTTAATATATTAAAAGTTAAGTAACTTCTGACAATCTAATGCCAGAGAAATCTGGAAATATCTAGCTTCTTGAATTAGACATTCCCAGGGAAAATTGCTCAAACTTCTCTCTCGGGGGCTTCCCTGGTGGCACAGTGGTTGAGAATCCGCCTGCCGATGCAGGGGACACAGGTTTGTTCCCCAGTCCAGGAAGATCCCACGTGCCGCGGAGCGGCTGGGCCCGTGAGCTGTGGCCGCTGAGCCTACGCGTCCGGAGCCTGTGCTCCGCAACGGGAGAGGCCACAGCAGTGAGAGGCCCGCGTACCACAAAACAAAAACAAAACAAAACAAAATAATTTCTCTCTCGGACAACGTGTTTACTAAGCACGGACAAGTAAGTATAATCCCTATAGTGAGTACTGAACTGGGCTACTAGAGAATGGACGTATTGCCACATAAATCAACAAAGTTGAGAAGGCAGGTAGAAAACTGGACATCCTGACAGGAAATAGTCAGTACTCTTGAGAGAAGAACACATGGTGATTAAGCAGTAACAACAGCCTCTCAAGTGGTTTCTGATCCAACTAGCCCTACCTTCTCCAATTCTAGAAAGCCAGGTTCTGATGTCAAAACGAGTTTATACCTCCAACTACAACATGACACTTCCTTTTATATTTTGATGTTTGATTTCATGGAATTAGTTTTCTGCATGAGGAGTGATGTGGTTTTAGCCTTGAAGGCGTTTATTCATACTGTGATACAATAAAAATCAAAGATCAAAAATCACATACACATGTGCAGAGATGGGGCAATGTCAGCTTTCTACTGCCTTATTACTTATTATTTTGATTTCTTAAAACTTGGGGCCTCAAAATCTAGATCTTGGTCAAAGTTTTCAAGTTTCAGAATTTAGAAGTTAATTACTATGAATAAAACTCCCACATGCAAATAATTAATATAATACAACACAAGAGAATATAAATGAAAGAGAATGATATACAGATGGATAGATAGGTAGATGATAGATTAGGAAAGTAACCCAGCATGCTAAGGCTGTGTGAACATTTCACGACAAAACCTAATACCAAGGAAAAATGGGCTGGCATTAGACTTTGGCATGATCCTAAAACTCTGCTAAGATATGCCAAAAGGTTTCCTGGTCTCAAATTTGCATCAACCCTTTATTTTTAAGGGAATATTTTCTTATTATTTCAGTTCAAGAGTATGTATGAGGGCAACTGTTGCAGTTTGGACTTGTTGTGGAGGTAGGTTATTGCTCAAGTCTTAAGTGAACAGTAGTCATCAGTGGAGGCAAATGAAAATGAGCTGGAATTACATTTCCATGTTCCATTACAGAATTATGCTTTGCAAGTCTGAGTGCAGAGTTTCAAGTTTCACACAGTTCCAAGAGATATGATTTCAAATATTTAGTAGTCAAGGTTCATTCTCAAACAAAGCAGCCAGAAAATGACTGGCTACTTTTGTAGTCCTATTTTGTCCCAATAAGGGCCATTTTCCATATCTAAGAACAACAAACCAAGTCCTAAACTTTGATCCCTTTTTCTAATATAACATATGCTTCCATAGTACCCAGGCAGGTGATTCAAAAGTTATTTGCCACGGACTATCAGAAGCTTGCTAAATGTATTCATCTTTGCAATGTTCTTTCAAACTCGAATTCACACGTTCCAATTATACATTCTTTTACCAGTTGGGAGTCGGCCCGCCCAGGCAGGAGGCAGAAGTGGTTTTCCCAATTAAACTTTCCTAAGCCTGGGTTTTAGATGTCTTGAGATATCTTGTGGGAATCCTCCCACCTTAAGACAGCATTAATTACCCTTACAAAATACGGTATTCTTCAGGGAACACTGACCCTCATTGTCAAAGGACTCATGCCTAATTTGGAGGGAGGGAAGAGAAAGAGGAAATGGAATCTACTTTAGTTCTCTTACATTCTCCCGGAATACCTGGTGTCTCAGACGATCCCCAGAGAGCCCTCGGTGTCCTTCTCCGCAGCCATGGGCACATCCCAGAGACTTCACTATTTTGATGAGCATGGTTAGAGCAAGCCTATGGTTGCTTACAGGTGTACTTTCATCCTAGTACCCATGAACGAGAAAGAAAGAAGATTCGGTTCATTTAGCCACTAGGATTCTTTTGGTGCTAAGACTATTTTATTATCAAACCAAGTTTATATGTTTTGCAGCAAAGCCCCTGCAATTTAGGAAACAGAACTGTCAAGGGCTCAACAGGCAAGCTAACGTTTCAAAACTCTAGAACGGACTTACGAGAAAGAAAATGTTTATGCATTTTGAACACCCTCTAGTACTACAGGATATGAATGCAGACCTCTTTATTAGAAGACATGCTTTCATAACCTCGTTAGACTATCAGAATAACTGTCTAGAGAGAGACAGTGTGGACTATCAGTGATGAAAGCAAGTAGCTTTTCCCAGAAGGTACCCTCATCAGCAGGCTTCTGTTAATATCACCAAGCAAGGATTATTGCTAAATTTCTGGAACTGATCAAAGTCTGAAACTGTGAAATCCTGTGGCAATTTCTGACATTTTCAAAGGACTTTTCTAGTTTTATACCTTCGCTATACTGTAATATTCACGCACAAGCAAAGAGAGAATACATAAACAACTGTGTAAATATTCAGCATGGTTCTTTGTTTGAGGCTAAATGGAAGCCCTCCCGAGGTGAACTGTGAGAAGTGTTATCATCCTCTCTCTTGACTCATTTAATCCTTGCTCTTAGTGAAGAACATAGCTTCCAGAAAAATGAACTTTCTTGAATTATTTCCAAAGAAGCATAAGGAAGCTGTTGGTAAGGAATGATGCAGATCCCAGCGTGGGAGTGCCATTACCTTCAGGAAGCTCCAACATTCCTCAGCCCTTCTAGCTACTTTCTGCTGTCAGCACAGCCACTGCGGACCTGCGAGTCCAGCTTCCGTTCCTTAATTGCGTATGACGGTAGGTAAATGAACTAATCTCTCTGTGCTTTAGTTTCCTCACCTGTGAATCGACGATCCTAATAGCTTCCCTTCCTACTTCATCAGCTTACTGTGCCAAACAAATGAAATAATGAATAAGAACTGTTCTGTAAATTTTGAAGGCCTTTTCTTCATATGCTCAGGTTGATACATAAACTTTGGGGCCACCCACGTAGAAAGTATACTCAAAGGCAGGGAGGGTGTGAAAGGGATGGGGATTATCTAGACATCATGTGCTGTTCATTACGTGATGGGGTAGGCTCTCTGCTCCCCTAATGTTATATAATTGGTCCTTTTATTCTAACCAAATGCTCATGTAGTGGATGTGGTGCTGGACTCCAGAGGCGCCCCCTTCAGAACTGAACATTCATTCTCTGAGCCGCTGGGAGTATTGATGGATGGTAGCTCTCAGGTGAGTCCCTCTCCAGGCATTGCCCTTAGCTAAAGAGACCTGCCTTGACCCAGGTTATGCTCTCCTCCTGGAAGCAGTCTGCCTGCTTCAGGAGCATAAAGAGTGTGTGTGGGGAGGCGTGTGGAATAAAGTGGGCTCCCTTACTTCACCCGGGGATTACCCTGAAGAGCCATCCCATCTCTGGAGCTCCCTGTGTGATGGGCTGAAGTCTCTGCTACAACTACACTGCAATTCAACTTCTCTCTCTGCCCCATCCTGCTTCTTTTACACCCCACAGATGTTGATCCTGGGCAGACACCCCAGAAACCTCCCGTGTGCATATCTGCTTGTCTGAGTCTGTTTCTTGCGAACTCTACAGCTCAGATGCTTGTAAATGGAAGACTCAAACATACATACACACACACAGATACATACATTTATTTATTCACACATGCATACATACATACATATCAAATTCAGAAATGTTTTAAATTCAAATCTTAGCTGCATAACCTTGGGCAAGCTACTTAACCACTCTGTGCCCTACAAAATAGGAATCATAGAAATATGTATTTCACAGAGTTTGTGAGGTAAAACATGGAAGGCGTGTAATAAGAGCAAAACCAGTGTTAATTATTATTTCTAGGTGTGGGGTACTGCTATCTATTGGGGACAACATTGCACAAATTAGAAAAGGCACTCCTCTGGGTGGATGAATTAGAAAAAGGTGAATCCTCTCAGTAGATGCAGCCCTTGGGTAAACAGCTTGGTGAGCAGAGCTCAGACTGGATTTCAGTCCTGTCTGGACTCCTTAGGCGAGAGCCCTTGTGGAGTGCACAGCCTGCACAACCAAAGGTCACCCTGGGTAAGGGCTGATTTGGAAGACTGACTTACATACATTTAAAAACTATTGATATCATATGTTCCTTTAAAGCAAACTCCTAGCTCCAAAAGCTTTTTGTAAATATCTATTTGTATTTCTTTGGACCTTCAGATGTCCTTGGGATTTTGGCTCCTCTAGAAGACATTCAGAAAGTTGTATCCAGCTACAGGCAGAAATCAGGACAGATATTAAATAACATTTCAAGCTCTCAGTACCAGTTAGTGGCAAATACAGAAATAGAAATTAGATCTTCTTTTCTGAATTAATCAATTCCCGCATGCTCCTGGCATTACTAGGTTGCAAAATTAGATAAACCTCCTGATTCCACTGAAAATAACAGATGGGATAGAGTCAGAACAGACCTGTGTGACTCCCAAGTACAATGCATCTGACCTACGGTCAGGTATCATTTTATAAATTCTCTATATTACAAAGAATATTATTCTGTAGAACTAACTAAAAAACATTTGTATCTTTGGCGGCTGTTTTGGAG
Source organism: Lipotes vexillifer (assembly GCF_000442215.2). Lineage (NCBI taxonomy): Eukaryota > Metazoa > Chordata > Mammalia > Artiodactyla > Lipotidae > Lipotes > Lipotes vexillifer. Next base: position 171,477 of record NW_006787533.1, read on the forward strand.
AACACATTATCTGACTCTGTAAAATCCCATCCTGATCAAGTGATAGTTTTGGTTAAAGTAGCATTTATATTATCAAGTTTCTAGTATGATAGCTAGATTTTAAATAGGCAAGAGACTTGCAGTTCTTTAATATGAAAGTAGATGAAAACACTACTTGGGGGACTTCCCTGGTAGCGCAGTGGATAAGACTCCGTGCTCCCATTGAAGGGGGCTTGGGTTCGATCCCTGATTGGGGAACTAGATCCCACATGCATGCCGCAACTAAGAGTTTGTATGCCACAACTAAGGAGTCCACGTGCTGCAACTAAGGAGGCCGGGAGCTGCAACTAAGGAGCATCCCTGCCACAACTAAGACCTGGTGCAACCAAATAAATAAATATTAAAAAAAACAAAACCAAAAGAAATCCCCACTACTTGGGTGAAATTTTTGAACTAAAAACGAAAACAAAACAGAAACAAAATTCTAATAATGAACTTCAGAGATCCTCATAAACATAACAAAGCCCTCATCAATTTAGGGAATATCTAACTTTACTGATAAGAGCTTATCAAAATTTCACAACTTTAATTTTTTTCTTTCTATTTTCCCCTGAATATTATGACATAATAACATAGCACTATTCTCTCTTTGAGTGGCCACCTAAATTGACAGGTAAAAAAATTGAAAATTTAAGAATCTCACTGTTTGCTGTGTTTATAAATTTGGTCCTTATAACTTGTATTTGTTTGCTAATTCCTACATAACTGTTGATTGAATAACTCCTTAGATCTTAGGATTCAATATCAAATCCCTTGCAATCTATATCATCATTTAGATAATTTTCATCTACAGTGAGATCTGAGGATCCTTGGATTGTCCTCAGTGATGTTTGGGAAAGTAAGAAGTTGGGGACCTTAAGTACCAGAAGGTGGTACTTGTATAGGGAAAACATATACATGATTGAGGCAGGAGAAGAAATCCTAAGGAAAAGCTTAGGTTCAGGAACCTAAGAATATTGGGGCAGAAATAATTAGATCAGAGTCCACAAATATTGGGAAAAATGAGAGTAGACAATCAGGGAAGAAACAGAGATGATTAAATGCACATTAAACATGCATCAGGTAGGACTGGAAAGAGATGGAGAAAAAAATATAAAAGAGGAAAGAGCACTGAAACACTTATTCAGATGTAAAAACCTGATAGCCTACAAGAAAATAACAATTTATATTCTAGATAATATGTTGGTGGTAGAACTCTGTACAGTGAAATCTTATACTTCTAAACACTTGGCCTGATGTGTAGATTGTCACCTGTTAGAGATTCAAATCTCTTGTTGATTTCAATTCCTTAATAGCATTTTCCAACTAAAGCCCCAAATTGAAATCAGCATAAATTATATGAGTTTAAGCTGTAGTAGTTCTTATTTAAAATTCAAATTAAAAGAGAAAACTAATTATTGACGTTAAGCACTGAGATCATAAATCAGGTGTTGTCAAGTCAAAGGGAATTAAATTCAGGAACAATCAGTAATAAGAAAGCTAAAGACACCTGGAAGTGACACACTGCGACATAAGAGAACCAAGGCTAGTCTTCCAAACCAACACCAGCAAAGCAACTAACTAAACAAAAATTTTCCCTTTCTCTCCCTTTACCTGTGATTGTACACATAAGAGTGGAGTCCTGGTACAATAGGATTAGTGCCCTTATAAGAAGAGACACTGGAGAGCTTGCTCTCTCTTTCTCTGCGTGCACATAGAGAGCACATATGGGAGCACATAGCAAAATGGCAGCCACCTACAAGCCAAGAGAAGATGCTTCAGAATGAAATCTACCTTGCTGGCACTTTGATCTTGGACTTCTCAGCGTCCAGAACTGTGAGAAATAAATTTCTGTAGTTTACGTCACCCAATCTATTGTATTTTGTTTTGGCAGCCTGAGAAGACTAGAATGCCACTCCATTAGGTCAGACCCTGAAAGTTTTGAGAGAGAGAGACTGTTGTTGGCAGGCTGAGAATTATGGCAATGTAGTGTATCTGAGATATTCTCTTGCAGAATTAACATGACCAGGCAATTAGTTTTAACACTGCTTGGATGGCAATGGCTTTTGAATGTAGGATACAATTTCATGTAACTGTTTTTACTAATACCTGCTGAGAACCTAATGAAGAGATTTCTAGACTCACCACTTTCTTGCTCTAGTGACTAGCTGCTATTCTGAGTCAACAAATTGCTGGCAAGAAAGAACTGGAAAGAAATCAGGAACAACACTTCAAGAGGACACAAAAGGTGGTCCAGTCATACCTTCTCTTGGTTCTTATCATTCTTCTCATGGGGGCCTCCTCCACCTCCACCTCCATCACCTCCTCCACCTCCTCCATCACCACCTCTTCCTTCTGCTCCTCCTCCATCTCCAGCTCCACTAACTGAAGGGCCCCCAAATCCATAGGTGGAACTTCCAGATACTCCTTTGAACTGGAACGTTCCCTCACTTGGTCTTTTTGCCACAGTCACATTGTCCTTGTTTTCACTCTTCTTTCTATTCTTTTCTACACAGGGCACCACACCAAGTTGAAGCAAGCATTCCACGATGTTCAGTGCCACGTCGCAGATGCGAGAACTGATGTCATGGTTAAGGACAAGATAAACAGCCTTCAGAACCACCTGGGGGAAGACAAAAGTAAACTGAGAGTGGTTAAGTTACTTGAATTACCTCTTCCTAAATAGATTTGGTTATTCCATTTAATACATTTCCTTTAGGCTGTTCTATGCACTTAAGCATAAATAATTCAGGTAATTTTCAGATGATCTTATTAAGCTGCATTGGGACCTTGTGTATGTGCTTAATATACCCAAGGAATTAAAAATGTATAAGTGTGTTATCTCACTTAAGGACTCTAAGACTTGCCATAATATAGACAGTTAATGGAGATAACAAAACATAATGAATTAATGGGAGAGTAATTATTTGCCCAAATGGAAAACTGTTCAACTGATTTTTAAAATCAAAGTGTTTTAATTCCCTGCCAGTAATGCTTTCTACCAATGATGGGTGAAGGGAAATGGTTTCCTTACGCACATAATTGAGGAACATTTGCATATTCGCAATTGCATCATTATCTACATTCAATTTTAAAAGAAAAATATTTGCATGTATAAATTATGTCCTTTTATTGATTTTAATATTTTAAATTATTTGCTGAGCCAGTTTCCCTAATGTGAAATAAAAAATTGTGTGACATATATTTGTAAAATATAACAACCCTTCATTTGCTAATAACCATAATCAAGACAGGCATTCTTGAGAATGCAGGTTTAAATGTTTTAATGGACTTCTATTCATTTTCTCCTGCTATATGGGTAGTTTATAGTCATGTTGCTTATATAACAAAAGGAAACAAACTGAGAATTTTATTTCCATTCTAGGAAATAAGGACTTAGCGTGTGTGTGTGCGCGCGCACACACACACACAAACACATTTACTACATGTATTCAGGATTCACTAATGTTTTTAGATTATAAAAAATATTCTGAGATCAGATCAAATCTAATGTAATGCTTAAGAAAAAAAAGAAAAGAAAAGGTGAATCTAAGATGGGTGATACACTTGTGAAATTTTTTTAAAAAGGGTAGCTTTTTCAGGGACTTCCCTGGTGGCACAGTGGTTAAGACTCCACACTCCCAATGCAGGGGGCTGGGGTTCGATACTAGTCAGGGAACTAGATGCCACGTGTATGCCAAAACTAAGGAGGCCACGTGCCTCAACTAAGGAGCTGGCGAGCGGCAACTAAGGAGCCTGCCTGCCGCAACTAAGACCCAGCACAACCAAATAAATAAATATATTTTTTAAAGGGTAGCTTTTTCATTCAAAGGCTCAACATTTCTAAGAATTTATATGCACATTTTATCCAACATTGTCAAAACTGGGCCAAAGATTCAATATCTTTCAAGCTTCAGTAAGAACAATTCTTGCTCCTTACAGAAAGATCAAGCATGCCATTCTTGTGGACAAAGTTATTGGTCCCATCAATATGTTCTGTGTCTTCCAAGTAGCTGTAGTTTATGCAGGAGTCTGTGAGGCTTCGAGGCAGGTTTGCACATGCCAGGGGTTCATGTGGCATCTCAGGTATAGGCACCTGGTTGCAGAGCTTCCTCATATGCTCACTGAAAAAGTCTGCATAGCCTACGTTGAATGACGCCAATGTGGTATTGAAGGTTGCAACTGTGATAGTGGAGATCTGGGATCGCACTAAGAAAAGGAAAGCAATGTCTTAGTTTTCCCCATATTAACCTACGACATCATGTTAGACAGTTATACTACTATTTAAATCATGACCACGATCACAGCATTAGCAGATATTTGACTAATAGTCTCAAAGCTATTCTCAACTCCCATGATGTTAAGTCATGTAATATCTGATAAACAATGAAGGCTATAGAAAATGTGAATTCTTAACTGGCTTAAGACCCAGGCTAGAATTTTTTGCCTAACAGGTGCATTTTACTCACTGTTAGATGACAGACCCTATTGGTATAGTTAAACACGTTTGGTTGAAGTATTCCCCACAAGTAAATAGCTGTTAAAATATTTGGTTTTATCTAGTATGTTTAGGTAACAGCAAACAAGAAATATTCTTTTTCTCCTTTGCTTAAGAATAATGGAACATAAATTTGTGCTGGTAACTAACAGATGTCATCAAATACTTGAATTACAGTCCAGGGAAAAGAGGGACTAAATTTCTGCTCATAGGTTAAGAGCACAGGATAAGAAACCCCCATCTTGGATCCCATCCAGAGACACACATTTGCTCCACATAAAGCACAAAATAGCAGCTGTCTGGAATAGGGAATAGGTCGCCTTGGAAGGCAGGGACTTTCCTCCCACAGAAAGTGGACAAGCCCTTCTGAGGGACATCATAGATGCCCTCAAGTTTCTCCAAGCCCTGTAGGTCTATGCTCTTTTGAAAACAACCATGAATGGCTTGCCCTTGCTTTCCCTGAGAGGCATGGTGTTCATAGTGTGCTGTCCAATAGCTCTTGCCACTAAGGAAATTTTAAGAATGGCTCACAAGTAAATTATCAAGCAACATAATACAGGAATGCAATTTTTCAAAAAGCACACGGAGCCAGACTACAATGAAAATGGAACATGGAATAAAAACAGGAAACGGAACCTGGACGCCCACCTGCAGCGGCCGCCTCCAACCCACCTTCCTTGACGGTGTTTTCCCCATGGCTGTTGGAGTGGTCCGGCAGGTCGCTCACCAGCGTGTGATGAGAGTGGGAGTGCCTGCCGCTCAGGCTCTCCATCTCAGTGGCCGCGTCCGAGCTGCCCCGCCGGGTAAATTTCCCTGAGATGGACAAGAGCACCACAAGAGAGTCTGAAAATCTAAAAGATTCTCTGCCAAGATTTTGTCTGTCCAAAGGACAGCAGTGATAGTGAGGGGATATTAGGCAGTATGTGAGGCACAGCCGACGAGCCTGCCTTGGGAACATTCAGGGTCGAGATGATTGATGACGCTGCCTGTGATAAGGTCAGCCCCAATCTAAGCCAAATGTCAGAAACCATCTGTTCGGCCCCCGCTAGCTGTCAGCTCTTGCTTTGAAGCTGGCCTTCTTAATATGACATCCAGAAAGAAAAAAAAAAAAGCTCCTTTTTCTTTTCATTACATCTTCCTTTTTTAATATCTGAGTTAAAGGGAAGTCTGTCTTTGGATTCACAATGAAAGTTAATGCACAGAACCCTCTAAGGCCATGTGTCCACATCAAGAATGATCTGATATAGAGAACAAACTTGCAGTGGCCAAGGTGGAGGGGGTGGGGTAGGGGAGAGAAGGAGTGGGAATTGGGGATGAGCAGAGGCAAACTATTATATATAGGATGGATAAACAACATCCTACTGTACAGCACAGGAAACTATAGTCAATATCCTGTGACAAATCGTAATGGAAAAGAATATGAAAAAGTATATATATATATATATATATATATATATATATCTGAGTCACTTTGCTGTACAGAAGAAACACAATATTGTATATCAACTATACTTCAATAAAATAAAATCACTGAACTATAGAATGATCTAAGAAATAGGGCTATGACCTGTCTAATTATACAGGATTGCTGCATAATTCAATTATCTGCATTTCTTTGGCTATGAAGACACAGCATTATTTTGGTCCTGGGGAGCCTGTATTTGGGCCCAAATTCCTTGACTAAACTGTTCAAGAAAGATCCAGGTTTCCCTGGGAGCCCTAGATCCAGATTTCTAAACAGGTCACTGAAGCTCTGCCCTACTTTGGAAGGTCTTTGTGGTCACCTAAAATGGTGGTTTGCCAGCCTCCTTTTTCCATGCCTCGCCTGTCTTCTCCAAGCCCAGAGAAACTTCCGAAGGAGAATGCGCTGCAGGTGGGGGACACATCCAGGTGGTCCTCGTGCAGCAGGAATGGCACTCCCATTCTCCGAGGCCGCCTCTTCCCCGCGTGGTGGAATGGGATGGAACCTTTTCTCTCTCTGTCTTCTTTGCGGCTCTTGAACTACAGCAATGAGAGATGAAGGGTCAGGCACAGGGCAAAGGCAAGGTTACAGTTTGCTTCCCAAAGGGCTCCATGACCTGGGGTAAAATACAGGAAATGTTTCAGGAAAAGGAGACCTGGAAAGTCACTGAATGTCATCCAATAGAGATGGAAGAAACTTCTACAATGTGTCAAAAGAGTGAAAGAAACTAAGGAAAAGATAATGTATTTCCTGCGGTTTTTTTTGCTGGGTTGGGTTTGAGGAGTGCTTCTCAAAGTGTAGTTCCTAGACCAGCAGCATCAGTGCCTGGGAAACTGTCAGAAATGCAAATTTTCAGGTTCAACCCCAGACATACTGGATCAGAAACCCAAAAGGGGAAAACAGTAATGTGTTTTAATAAGCCCTGTAGGCGATCCTGATGCTTGGTAAAATTTGAGAAGCCCTGGGTTAGAGTATAGGATCCCTGAGTCATCACTTGGATCAGCCAGTCTTTTTCTGTTCCATTTCTCCAGACTGAGATACATTGTTTCATCCAAACAACTTCAAATGTGTGCCTCTGCCCATAAGGAGAGGCAACTGTTACTCCTACCAGTCAAATAAGTTCAAGGTCCAGTATAACTAAGAGTTTAGAATTGCTTGGAAATCTTTTAAAATATATCGATGTCTGGGTCTAACCTTCAGCAATTGTGACTCAATAGGTGTGGGGTCAGGCCTGGGCACTTGAATTTTTTAAAGTTCTGCAGAGATTCTCATGTGCAGCCAGTATGGAAAACCTCTTTTGCCCCCGCTGAATGACATTTTTAGAAAAACTACAGCCATTGCTTATTACTACATCATCAATTAAGGCAGAGGACTACTTGTGTGGCAACACTCTGAGTTCACAGATAGGTTGTTAATTCTGTGTTATTCATTGACATAAACCAGTCATTTTGCAAAAGAGAAAAGTAAGCCATCACACATATATTATTCTACACGTATTATTTTCTATTTGATTAGCTCCATTCACTTATAAAATAGAGAGGTGAAGTGTGGATTCATAAGAGCATGAATTATTTAGTTAGAAGACCTAGTTTTGAGTTTGGACTCAACCTTTCAAAAACTACATAAAGTTTTTAAGGCTCAGTCTCATTTCATTTCTTTGTTTTTTTGAGAATAATAATTAACATTTATTGAGTACTTGCTAAATACCAGGCACAATAAAGACTTTACATGCATTATCTCAATCCTCATAACCTTTTGAAGTAAGTATATTATGTACCCATTTATAGATGAAGAAACCAATATCATTTTGCTAGTATGGCATAGGTAGAAAGTGGTAGGGCTGGAATTTGAACCCCAGTCAACTGACTCCCAAGTCAGTTTATTTGCACAAAGACCCCACCTTTAATTTCCCACCTTTATGGTTCTAGCTTCTTATGGATGTTCAATAAATGTTTGTTGAATGGAAACCTACACTGTCATTTACAAAGAGGTGACGGTCGTAAACCTAGGGGTCAGTTATAAGGATTTACTACTTTATCAACAAAACTTGGTTTGTCCGTTGCCTTTAAAACAGAGATGACTTCAAGAATAAATGTTCTATGATGGTCCCAACACTTTAAGAACTGCAGTAAGACCCAGTTTCTTAGGTGTAATTGTGGAGAATAAAAATCTCATTGGAACACTTCCCTGGTGGCATAGCGGTTAAGAATCCGTCTGCCAATGCAGGGTACATGGGTTCGAGCCCTGGTCCTGGAAGATCCCACATGCTGAGGAGCAACTAAGCCCGTGCGCCTCAACTACTGAGTCTGCACACTAGAGCCCGTGAGCCACAACTACTGAGCCTGCGTGCCACAACTACTGAAGCCCGTGCGCCTAGAGCCAGTGCTCCACAACAAGAGAAGCCACCGCAATGAGAAGCCTGCGCGCCGCAACAGAGTAGCCCCCGCTCGCCACAACTAGAGAAAGCCCGCGCGCAGCAACAAAGACCCAATGCAGCCAAAAATAAATAAATAAATAATTAAAAAGAAAACAACAAAACAGACCTTAGGGAAAAAAAAATCTCATTGGATTAAATGAGATTTATATAAAGAGCTAGGTAAAATGAGAATGAGCCATACAAATGTAAGTTACCATTACTGCCACTACAACAATGTCCATAACCACACTACTTAAAGCACTTTACACACATCATCAGGATTGAGTTCTGTAACAACCCCACATGACATGTAGAATGGGAAGTACTCATGCACAAGGAGGGACTTGCCCAAGGTCATGTTGCCCACGGTCATGCTGCCAGCCAGTGCTATAATTGGGAGTGGACCTCTGTTCTGAAGTCCTTCCCCATCCCACCCAACTCTGCAGCAAGGTCAGAAGCACCTCATGCCCCACTGTGTTTTTTTTTTATTACCAAAATGCAAAGAACATAAATGGTTCTACTCACCTTCTTAAAAATGTTCATGCCAAGGTCTGAAGAAAGATCCGGGACTGCAGACCTACGTAGGTTGGTCAATGAAACTCTGGAAAAAGCCTCAGAGCTGAGAGATTTTTCCTCTTCATTACACTTCATGGTGAGATCCTTAATAGACAATAAAGGTAGATTAATGATCAAGGACTTAGAGATATATTTCACATTGATTGTAACTTCTGTTTGGAGTTTCAACAGTGAGACTATGAAGTTCCAGATTTAGGAAAGCTAAGAAAATGAGGGGACAGGTATCTCTTTTTCTATTAAAAAAAAAAAAAAGTGTCTTTACATTGAATGATTCACCAGGGGAGATATTCACTTTGGGCAGAATCATCTATTACTAAAACAGAGCATATTTCCCTTTCATTTTGATATTGCCCCTGTTTATTTTCAGAATACACAGACGTCTTTTAGACGCAGCCAAATCACATTTCAGTAAAGCCCAAACAGCTGGAACACACAGTGAATCGTACTTTTCTCTACATATTCAATATGTGGTATTGATGAAAAGGATGAAAAGAACAAGCATTCAGGCTGGTATTAGGACTTTCGTTTATCAAAAAGTGATTTTCAGGGGGATGTCATCAGTGCACATTCAGCTTATTCCTCCAAACATCTATAATAAAGAGCGAGACTATATATCAAAAAATGATATTGCTAATGATGACATTGAGGCACTGGAAAATGTTGAGCTATGCAAAAGGAGGTTACATCACATTCAGTAAAATGCTAGTGTCATGCATTTTATAATATCATTAATTGACACTTATATGTGAAAACTCTCAATTAACTAGCACTTTGATTAGCCAGAGGATCCGTTTTCCATTATCCTGGATCAACAGAGGCTTACTCTAGATAACTGTGTGTAAGAGGCATTTAGATAGCACCTCTTTGAATGGTTAATTAAATGCTAAAGAACGGCAAAAGGGTCCAGCAGTAAAAGATGGAGAATAGCATCAGAGTAACCCACCAATCCAACAGTCAGCACTGTGATAAATGAGAGCTGGATGCACAGAAGAAACAAAGAATCTGTTACGGCTGAAGTTGGTGGTTCAAATGATAATGGACCAAGTTTCTCTTACTTGGGTTTTGTGTGTGTTCACTAGTGAGGGAGCTGCCGCCACCATGGAGCTACTTCTGGGTCTGGGCAGGAGAGGAATATCCGGCTCTGTGGGCTTTTCTGGCTTCTCTTCCAACATGTGTCTCAGTCTTTGTAGATAGTACATCAGAGACCACTGAGTGCCCTCCTCAGACCAATGGGGCTGGAGTAGGCAGCGAAGAACAGCAACGTCAAAGTAGGTGGCATAGCGGGACCTTTGGCATGGAGGAATCACGAGAGAGACCCTGTTCCCAATGGCAGAAAGAACGTGATTATCCTGGCAGTCATACATTCCAAGGGGAGGCACAATGTAGATTATAGCTCTGAATTTCTCATTTGGTCATTTATTCATTCACTTATCTCTTGTCTGGTTTACTCTACTGTCCTCCTAACTGGTCTCACTCATTTTGCTTTTGCTAGATACTACCTAGAAGTAGAGACATTTGAGAGAGTTTTGAAGGATAGGTAGCAATTATACAGGCAAAGTTGAGGATGGGTCAGGAGAGTGGATCAGCATTTCAGTCAGAGGGAACAATGCCTACGAAGGCACGGAGTTTTAAAAAAATCATGAGTTTTAAGTCGGTGGGAGAGAATCATGCAGTTGGTATAGTTGGTGAGTAATTTGGGTGGTGGGCACTGCTGAGAGTCTATAAAAACAGATGAGGTTCAGATCATGATGTTTCTTTTATGCTAAGCTATCAGGTTGACTTGGACCTTGATAGAAATGGGCATAATATTTGTGTACTTCACTGGGATATTTTAATTTCAGTTTGATAATATTATGTAAAGGAGCCAAGGAAACTGCAAAGTACTAAACAAACAGAAGTTATACTCTGAGGAAGGGCTTCCCTGGTGGCGCGGTGGTTGGGAGTCCGCCTGCCGATGCAGGGGACACGGGTTCGTGCCCCGG
>NW_006787533.1:182613-244129 GCF_000442215.2 Lipotes vexillifer
TGCGCGTCCGGAGCCTGTGCTCCGCAAATGGGAGAGGCCACGACAGTGAGAGGCCCGCATAAAGCAAGAAAAAAAAAAAAAAAAAAGAAGTTATACTCTGAGGAAAATGAAATCATTTTGAAAATTCTAAAGTCATATCCATATAAGACAGCAAAACTAATTTTTTAAAAAAATCTCAGAATTCTGGAATTCTATTATTCAGTTTAAACACACAATATATTCATTATTTAATGTTTAACTTAATTGCACTATAAATTAGTTTTAAGCAATTGCTCAGCATCTCAGGTATCTTAGGGGATATGAAGGTAAGTAAGTTCAACTTCCTCACCTTGAGGAACGTATGGTCTGGTGAGAATGATAGACAATACATGACAAATTATAAACTTAGAACTTCTGGAATCCAAAGATGGAATCCTAAATCTAAAATCTGAAATTAACCCCCAGCATAATTTCTTCCTGAATTAAATGATGCAAAAGAGAAAATTTTATACCCTGCTATCAACTAGCAAATGGTGCCACCCACACATGAAGAGCTTCAGAAAAAAAAAAAAAGAAAGAAAAATGCAGCCACTGAGAGCGAGAAGGAAAGGTTCTCCTTAATTTACTAGGCACATATTTTTTGAATTGGAGGTTATGACTCATTACTGGTTCAGGAAATTAGTTCAAAAGGATATGACTATTATTAAAATGTTAACTAGAATAAAAACTATCAAAATGCAACAAATGGAGTAAGGATTTGTATGGTTGGTGACACTTCTGTTTCACTTTACATACTTGCCGTGAGTCATGAGTAAAATGTATTTCTTACTGTGCGTGCAGTAAAAAGTTCAGATATACAAACCTCGACCAGGTCTGGTGCCCTGTGAATCATTTTCATAGCCCTTCTACTCCCCTACCAAAGCCTGTGATGCCCTTTCTCCTCTCTACTCTCATTAGCATTGTCTGGCATGTGGAGGGGTGACTGTCTATGTACACGATGGTTGCGACCGTTGATGCTATCTTATAGTCTAATATTCTTGAATATTTTAATGGAAGTAGCAAACTAAGTATAAGTTACAATTCAACCACATAAGTTGCTACGATACTAATTATTTAACCGAGTGGGCAGTCAACTGATTGTAGAAAGCGTTTCTTCATATAAGTTCCTATGTATGGAATGTTAGAGTTTATCCCTCTTACAGGGAGCTAGAATACGCTTTGGACATCAACAGCATGGCGACTTTTAATCCATCAGGAAGTCCCATAGATTCTCCTTCCAACCACTTTGCATCAGCTCCACAGACCCCAACAAGTCCCATTAGGCTTTACTGCAATTACCTCTTCCTAGTCTTATTGCTTCTTCTCTTGTTTCTCCACTCCTCTGCTCAAACCCCTCCAATAGATTTTTAAATAAAGATCTTAAAATAAAATGCAAGCTGTTTACAGTGGCCAACATGGCCTGCATAATCTGGCTGTGTCTATCACTCTAACCTCATTATCATGCTTGCACTGGTATGCCAGTTATTTATTTTTCCCTCTTAACTCCAAATTTATCTTTTTTGCTTGCTCTGTGAAAATGGATTCGAGTCCTTTAAATATTTTTCTGTTGACAGCTGGCATGATGTTAAGCGTTGTCAGTAGAGGGAACGGAAGAGGTATTGCAAGAGGAAAGAATTTTGCTTCCTGGTTCTGATGGACTTGCTTGGCACATCCCTGCACTGTGTGCAGCTTCTCCAGTACCAGGCTTCCGTCGTGTCTGTGTGTGTCCAGTGCTGAGCTCCTGCAGTGCACCCGGCTTCCCCAGTGTGCAGCGTCTGCAGCCTGGGTGTTTTTTCTAGCACCGGGCTCCTGCCGCACTCACAGCTCTTCCTGTGCCCAGCTCCTACCGTGATCAGTGGCTAGCAGCACCCAGTGGCCAACAGCTCCCCTGGCACATCCCATTTCAGGAAGTTCTGTAGCAAAGTGCCTCTACTAAGAGGCCCCCCCCGCCCCCCGCCATGAACAGCTTTCCCTAGCACACTAGAGAGTGGATTTCTGACAAGTTCCAATTTCCAGCATGTTCCCCTGATACAGCACCATGCTGACACCTCTGCCATCCAGTGAGGTGTGACTCTGTCCACTCCAACAAGGTCTGGATCTCAGTCCTGCAGGGGCTTCTTCCTTGGGTGTTGTGCCTAAGCTTCAAAGTTGGTGACTGCTCCATTATATCTGCTATTTCTATATGCTTTAGAATTCTCTTTACTTCTTACTAGCTGGTCTCTCATTACCCCAATACCCCAATCCTCTGTTACACTTAATAATTCACTATATTAAACTTGCCCTGTTCAAATTACTGTGTGGTTTCTCCTTCCTGATTGGACCCATCTGGATACAGCTGGTAGCTGTGCTCCACTCACACTGACCTTCTTACTACCCCTGAATACATCACGCTTTTGCCTGCTTCAGAGCTTTTCTCTATGTGGAAATTTCTATCCTTATGACCTAAGCTTTATCTGGGTTCTGTTCCAATGTCATCTTTTCAGAGAGGTCTTTCCTAACCATTATGGGAAATGGCTTCACTCTCCCACTATTCATCTCTTCATCTTGTTCTAATTTTCTTCAAAGCACGTGGCATGACTTGAAATTATATTCTATTTTGTTTACATGCTTATTGCCTGTCTTCATTTATTTGAATAAACTGATAAACTTCAGGAAAAGATTCAAAACAAAGATGGTGAAATCAATGGCTTTTGTACATACAAGCAATAAACATTTTGAAAATGTAAATAAGAAAGGCCTTTTCAGGATTTCCCTGGTGGCACAGTGGTTAAGAATCTGCCTGAAAATTCAGGGGAAACGGGTTTGATCCCGGGTTCGGGAAGATCCCACATGCCGTGGAGCAACTAAGCCTATACGCCACAACTACTGAGCCTGCATGCCACAACTACTGAAGCTTGCACGCTCTAGGGCCCACGTGCCACAACTACTGAGCCCACATGCTGCAACTACTCAAGCCTGCGCACCTAGAGCCCATGTTCGCAACAAGAGAAGCCACTGCAATGAGAAGCCCATGTACATAACTTATTAATACATTCAAATTTAAATAATATTTGACCTAACAAACTGAAGATAAACATCCACTCCAAAAAGTAAGGGGAAGAAAGATCAATTTAACATCAATTGGTATCAGTTTAGGTAGGGAATATCTAACACTCAACATAAGATTTGATCATTGTCCTATATTATGGCTTACAAACCACTGAAAAAAAAATAATCAGTATCAGGATATATTAGGAAAGATTGCACAGGCACTAAACAAGTTAGCCTAGAACATCAACCCACAAACTAAAAGAGAATGGTAATACAAGAATCTGGTGACACTTGGAAACCGCTATAGACAGTACGATAGAACATTTAAAAAAATCTTAATAAACGAAAAGACAAACTATAATCATTGGAATAAATACTCAGTTCTATAAAGATTTCCACTCTTTATAGGTGGAATCCATAAGGTTAATGTAATTCTCTTTTGTGTTCTGTACCCAGTTTCAACGTGTGGAAGTAGGAAGGGAGTGTTTCCCACATCACCAACAATTCTCTGGACGCCGACTGGATGTCCTACAATATAACTCAATTCTGACACCTCCTACCTGGAGACAATGTCAGATTCTACAGGTTAAGGGTTCAGTGCTACAAGACTGCTCCCACTCCACTTCAGATACCAGTCACAAGTCCAGGTTGTTACCAGCGCTTCTGACCTACTAGCTATAGATTGGAGGTTCCCACAACCCCTGCCCCAGGACTTCAGCTTCCAGCTGTAAGTCCAGGTTGTTACCTGTAGTTCTGAACGACTGGCTACGAATCAGATGTTCCCATGGTCCCCTCCTTGGGTTTAATTAATTCACTAGAGAGGCTAACAGCATTCAGGAAACTCATGTACTCACTAGATTATCAGTTTAATATAAAGGATATAACTCAAGAACAGCCAGACAGAAGAGATGCATAAGGCAAGGTATGGGGAAAGGGCACAGAGCTTTCATGCCTTCTCCAGGCTCACCACTGTCCCAGCACTTCCATGTGTTCACCAGCCTGGAAGCTCTCTGAACCCTCTCTTTTGGGTTTTTATGGAGGCTTCATTACATAGGCAGTGATTGATTAAATCACTGGCCATTGGCAACTAATTCAACCTCCAGTCTGTCTCCCCTTTGGGAGGTCAGGGGTGAGGCTAAAATTTCCAACCCTCTAATCACATGATTAGTTCTCCTGGCAGCCAGCCCTTAAGCTTAGATGCTGTCCAAAAGTCACCTCATTAACATAACAAAAGACACCTTTGCCCCTCTCATCACTTAGGAAACTCTAAGGGTTGTAGGATCTTTGTACCAGAAACAAGGACAAAGACCAAATATTATATATTTCTTTTTATAAATCACAATATCACAAATTCTAACCAAAATTCTAAAGGGATTTATCTTTTATAAATCAATAAGACCGTTCTGAAATTTAACTGGATGGATGAAAAAAAGTTTGGGAGTAATCAAGAAAGGTTTAACAGGAAGTATAAAGAGTATAAATTGCCAGATATTAATCTGTGCTTTACAACAATAATATGTAGCCAAGAGTTTAAACAAAAGTTCAGTGGTATAAAATATGGAGCTACAAAAGATTCAAATATTTACAAGAATTTAATATATAAAAAAGGTCATGAATCAAATCAGTTCAAAGAATATATTAGTCAATAATATTGGCATAATTGACTTACTCCTCAGAAAAAAATTTAATTTAACCTTTCTTAATTAGCATATTTTATCACCAAATAAAATCAAGATAGATTAAGATTTAAATGCAAAAATATAAAGCTATAATAATACTAGAAAAAATTTTGGCTATTTGTTTTTATAATCTTGGAATGGAGGAGGACTTTATAAGAATGGAATTGCCCCAAACTTCAAACAACTCAAATGCACACCAACAGGTGAGTGGATAAGCAAACTGTGGTATAACCATTTGACAGAATATTACTCAGCAATAAAAAGAAGAGAACTATTACTATATTCAATAATTACACTGAGTAAAAAGAGTATGTTTTCACTTATATGAAATTCTGGAAAACTGCAAACTAATCCATAGTGACAGAAAGCAGATCAGTGGTTGCCTATGAATGAGGAAAGAGTGGGGTGCAGAAGGGGAAAAATTATAAAAGGCACAAAGAAACCTTAAAGGGGGAGGGGTATGTTCATTATCTTGATTTTGGTGATGTTTTCACAAGTGTATATAACAATATATAATAAGGCAGAGCTGAAACACTGGGATTTTATTTAATTCTGACTTTCAATAGATAAATATCCATGTTATACTTTCAATGGTAGCCATATAATAGAAAATTTCCTTCCAATAGAAGAAAAAAGGAGATTAGAGAAAACTCAAGCAGTTAACAGGCAGAGCAGAAGAGAGAAAAAAGAAACACAAAAAACAGAGTATATAAAAAGCACAAAATAAAATAAAACGGAAAATATAAATCCAAAATGGCAGTTATCAAAATAAATACTGATTACATTCATGGGATAGAAGACAAGAATGTTCACATTGGATTTAAAAAACAAGGTTTAGTCACATGCTAATTAAAAAAGAAAATCCTAAAAGTTGAGGGCACAGAAATTTAGGAAGGGAGAGAATGGGTATAGATATGCAAAGATAACTAAAATGAAGTTGGTGTAGCAATAATGAAAAATAAACTTTGAGGTAAAAGTATTATTAGATATAAAGACTGTCACCATAATGTTAAAAGAAAAATTTAGGAAGCTATGCTAATTCTAAACATGTATTGTACATACCTAACAAGAATGCTACCAAATGCTTAAAGCAAAACGTGAGAGACTTGTAAGGGGAAAATAGACAAATAAATAGTAGTAGTAGTATTTTAACACACATTTCCTAGCAAATAGTAGATCAAGCATACAAAGATTAGTAAGAATATAGGATATCTGAATAACACACTCAACATTATTTTCTTGTACCTTGCAGTGTTAACAAATGAAGTTTCAAAAGAAACTGAAAACTCAACATCTCACATAAACCTAGTACTCTAATCATAGTTGAATTCCAGTAGAAACTAATAGCAAAAAGAAAAGCTCTCATCAGTTAGCAAATTTAGAAATACACTTTGAAATAACTCATGGGTCAAATAAAAAGTTACAATTAGAATTTTTAAAATATTACATGGAATGATAATGATTCCACATATGAAAACGTGTGAGATACAGATAAAGTGGAATGAGAGGAACATTTAGAGATCTACATGCTTATAGCAGGGTAAAGGAAACATAATGAAGTGAAAAATAATGAAGTAAGCATCTACTTCAATAGGTTAAAAAAAAAGTAAATAAACCCCCAAATAGAACAGAATAAAGAAAGATAAAATAGGAGCATATACTAATGAAATATTAAACAAAGATAGATAGGATTAACAAAAACAAATGTTATTTCTTTGATAAAACTAATACAAATTAATCAAGAAATGTAGTGAAAAGTATGATCAAAATACTATCACTGAAAAAGCAGACATAACTAGATATGGTGATGGTTTCACAAACGAGGGAAAACACTGTGAACAATGGAATTAAAAGTCTGAATACCTAGATGAACACATATTTATCCAACCAAACTGATTCAAGAAGAAATTAAAACCTAAATAGACCCACCACCTTTAAAAACTGAACTGTGGTAAATAAAGTTTATTTTAAAAATATATCAAGCCCAGAAGGTTTACAGCAAAATTTCATTAAACATTAAGGAAACAGGTATTTCTAGTTTTATACAAAGTGTTGCAAAGACAGAAAAAAGAGGGAACATTCTTTTCCTGAAGCTATTATAAATTTGCTACTGAAACCAGACAAGAACAGAACAGGAATAGAAAACCAAAAGCCACACTCATTTATGAGCACAATGTAAAAATAATCAAATATTAACAAACTACATCCAGCAACGCACAAACTGGGTTTTCCCCAGGAATTTAAGGGTGATTTATTATTAGAAAATCTATTAATTTACTACCTAAAAAGATTATAGGAGAACATGTCCACATGATTTTCTTAATAGATGCACAAAACCTTTTATAAAATTATTAATTTATTAAAGTCAATAACAAAAATGAGAAAAGAGCTATAATGATAAGACAGTAGAATATGGGTAGAGTTAGGCAAATAGGGAGATGCAACAGAATGGAGAGCCCCAAAATCATACACTCACATATGTGGATACTGATACTGATAATAAAGTTACAAATCTGCAGGAAAATAACTGTTTAAGAAATGCTGAGGGAAAAAATGAGTCATTCAGGGCTTCCCTGGTGGTGCAGTGGTTGGGAGTCCGCCTGCCGATGCAGGGGACACGGGTTCGTGCCCCGGTCCGGGAGGATCCCACGTGCCGCGGAGCGGCTGGGCCCGTGAGCCATGGCCGCTGGGCCTGCGCGTCCGGAGCCTGTGCTCCACAGTGGGAAGGGCCGCAGCAGTGAGAGGCCCGCGTACCGCAAAAAAAAAAAAAAGAGTGGGCCTGCGCGTCCGGAGCCTGTGCTCCACAGTGGGAAGGGCCGCAGCAGTGAGAGGCCCGCGTACCGCAAAAAAAAAAAAAAGAGTCATTCATGTGGAGAAACCACATCCCTATTTCATACCACCATGTATCAAAAAAAGCCAACTTTAGATGAACTGGAGACATAGCAAAGGCAAAACAGAAGAAAACTATGGAGAAAATATTTATAACCAATATGAAAGGATTCTTAAAGAAGATAACATCCCCAACTATTTTAAGAGAGTATTGATAAATTTGACTCTTTCAAATGTAAAACTTCTATTAAAAAACATAAACAAAGTGAAAAGTCTACAAAATATAAAAGATAATTGCAATGTATTTAGCCTACAAAGGATTATTCTTCTCATTAATAAAGAATGCTTATAAATCAGTAAGAAAAAGACAAATAGTTCAAATGGAGCAAAGGGTATGGAAGGAAATTTCACCAGAAAGAAAACCTTAAGAGAGAATAAACATAAAGAGATACTCTACTTGATGAATAATCGTGGAAATGTAGACTTAGACCACAACGAGATATCACCTCACACCCATCAGATCTGTGAGTATAGAAGCCTGAAGACAGTAAGAAATGAGGAGGGTGCAAATACACGGGAATGCTCATACACTGCTGGTAAACCCTTTCAGGGTGCAATCTGGTGATATCTAGTAAATTTTACAGTGTCCCTGCCTTACAATCCAGAAATTCCACCTTAGAGAAACCCTTGTACACAAGGAGACATGCACAAGAATGTTTATTGCAGCAATTTTGTTACAGTAAAAACCTAGAGAACATTCTCAAAGTCAGCCAAAGGAGAATAGGCAAATAAATGCTAGTACGTATATTCATTTAACAAAAATTAATTAGGTGTTATATGATCTACCAGGCTGGGGTGCTTGTAATGTTCTATTTTACCTGGGTGCTGATTACTCTAGTGTATTCACCTGTGAAAATACATAAAACTAACCACTGGGGTGTTGTGTACTTTTCTCTGTGTTTCTTTAGAGAATTTTAGCCAACTAAGATCTTGCACTTTATCAATATAGACTAAATATCCACTATTTATATATACAGAAACTCTATCCATATGTACACTGTATTTTATATAATATACATATATACTGATACACATTTATACAGAACTCTGTACATCCATTATATATAACATAAATATATAATAAATGTATAATGTAAACATTTATATATGTAATTTATATTATTTATATGTATAGTTTTACACAAATGTCTCCTCATCCTCTGGGTGATGTGTTAGACTGTTCTTTCAAAATACTTTATTATCTAACTTTTCATTATGTAATCATTTCATTTAAAAGGCTGAGTCTCAGAATTGTGAATCGCTGAGTTTTCATAAGAAGTATGAGGGTTAGATTCAAAATTAAGGTTCTCCTCTCGGGCAGGATATCTCTTATTTGCCTCCAACCACTTCTCTCCAACCCCATCCACTTTCCACCCTTCTCTACCTCCATGTCCAGAAAGACTGGTCTGTATAGACTCTACAGAAGGCTCCCATGCCTTTGGCTCCAGGGTGAATTCTGCAACAGGAGGCTCCCACAGGAGATGGGAAGAAAGAAGGACAATGATTTTCTCCCCAAGACTCCTCCCTCCCAGAGATCTGCTGAGGTCCTAGGACCGATGTGACCACGGTAGGTCACTGATCGTATTAATCACTGTCTCCCTACAGTTCTCCACAGCTGTTCCCTCCCACTGCCCACTCAGACTTGGAGCCTCCTGGTGGGCCTCCTGACGGCACTCTCCCTGGAGTACTGCACTAGCTCCTGTGGTTTCGCTACATCCTATCTAAACCTTTGCAAATAGCCTTTTTTAATCTCTTCTCAAATTACCAGTCTATCACTCGTTTCCTCCTGAGACCCTGACTGGTTATGTCCCCAAGCCCAGTTGGAGGGAAAGTAACAACCTTGATTCTCATTTCTACCATTTTCCTAAGAGGCCTTCACCACTCTTCCCTCCCACCCACCCCACTCCATTTCTCGTTTTTTATAAAGCATGGACTAACCCACTCCTCTCAGCCTATCGTTCATACCTAGAATAAGGATTTTTTTTTTTTCAGTGCTGTACTCTTGGATTTATAAACAAAAGACAAAGTATGAGGTTGGCTTGGCTACCAGCTGGGTAATTTTAGGTCCTCAAGCATTTGTGACAATCAATTGACTTTTTATAAGAGCCTGTTTTTTTCTTGACTAGGCTGCGGTGATGAAAGCAGACATTAGTAGTTCAACAGATTTCCATCCCCCCCAATTGGACTAGCTCTCTTTACCCTTTACCTTTTGCCCCACACCACAGTGTCCCCAAATATTTCTAGTTAGTAAATTAGTTTAGGAAGTTCCATAAATAATTTCAAGTCCCTAGAGCAGTGTTCTATATAGTGATATGTCAATGTACTGCTTCTGTGAGAATATGCACACTCCCAAGTCTTATCCCAAACTTAACTAAACCAGAATTGCTGGTGATAGAACCCAGGAATCTATTTTAAACAATATCTCCAGGTAATCTATTTTTTTTTCTTATTGAAGTATAGTTGATTTACAATATTGCATTAGTTTCAGGTGTACAGCAAAGTGATTCAGTTTTGTATATCTATATATTTTTTCAGATTATTTTTTGTTAGAGGTTATTACAAGATATTGAATATAATTCTCTGTGCTATATAGTAAATCCTTGTCACTTATCTATTGTATATATAGTAATTTGGATCTGTTCATCCCATATTCCTAATTTCTCCAGGTAATTCTTAAACATTCTTAATAAGACTGGAGGGCAACTGCCCTAGAGAACAAATAATGCATGACTTTTGTACTTTTAAACATCCAAAACAATTCCTATATGGAAACACTATGCAATGATATGTTTGTAGTTTTGTCCCTGAGGGTGCCAGATGACTATATTTCTGTCTTTACACACAAAATTTATTTGACTGAAAGTAATTACTACTGTACAGTTGAGTCTCATAGTTATTAACTACTTACTAACAGATCAGTTCTGCTGATAATCAGATCTTCAACAGCAAGACTCCACCAATATACGGCTGCAATCAGAGACTAAAAATGAGTCTATAACTTAGGCAATAAAAATTTGGTAAGTAAATTCACATTTCAGTTGCTTAATATTTAAAGAGACTCTGAAACAAGAATGAAGTTAACAGGCCATTCTATAGCAAATATTTATAACATGAAGTACCTTCATTTTATCAAGTACAAGTTTATTTGGCTTAAAAATGTGAGCTACACTGGGGTGAGTAGTCAATAAAAGGCAAGAATAATCAATCATGTTTTTTTCATTTAGGACAGGATTATCAGACAATCAACTTGTCACTAAGTAACCAATAAGTCATTTTACTTAACTAATCAACTATCTACTTAATTAAATGTGAGAAAAATTTTACATAAGTGAATAAAGATGGTATGGCGACAGCTCATTGTATGAGATGATAGGAGAGTTATTTCCAACTCTAATATTCTATGATTCTGTAAGTTATTTTGCAGAAAAAAGTGAAAATTTTATGAAAGTATGAATACAAGTTTTTTTGTTTGTTTGTTTGTTTGTTTGTTTTTTTGCAGTACGCGGGCCTCTAACTGTTGTGGCCTCTCCCGTTGCGGAGCACAGGCTCCGGGCGCGCAGGCTCAGCGGCCATGGCTCACGGGCCCAGCTGCTCCGCGGCCTGTGGGATCTTCCCGGACCGGGGCACAAACCTATGTCCCCTGCATCGGCAGGCGGACTCTCAACCACTGCGCCACCAGGGAAGCCCATGAATACAAGTTTTATTCTAAATGGTATAAGTAAAAGTAATGAAGAGAAGTATATATACAAAAAAAATGTTTGTATCTACCTGATGAGCTCATGGATAATTTTCAATTTTTTAAAGATATTTTATACCTTTAAATTTTTTCCTATAATTAGCACACACTTCTTTGATATGTGTAGAATACATTATGACCAAAAAAAACTGTCAAAAAAAGGTAGGAATTGCTTTAGTGAATTTTCCAAGCAACTATGGCTTTAAGGAAACCAAGTTATTATTAATTAGGGTCGGGAGATCCTAGTAGAATGCATCCGAAGCAAAAAAACACTTTGGAAATAACAGACAATCTATGGAGGAATAGAACTGTGGAAATTAGTCCTGACCCAATGCAGTATTTAATGAAGCAGAAATTAAGTCTATGCATATGGTAATTAAAGATGAAATCTGACATTAATTTTAAAAAACTAGCTACCTGTTCTCTGACTGCAGAGTTCCAGGAAGAGTGATGTTCGGTTCAGTCAAGGTCAAGGCAAAAGAGATGGTAAATTGGATTTCTCTGATATAAGAGGACAGCTTTTGTTCCTAGGATATTTGCATTG
This sequence comes from Lipotes vexillifer, assembly GCF_000442215.2. Taxonomy (NCBI): domain Eukaryota; kingdom Metazoa; phylum Chordata; class Mammalia; order Artiodactyla; family Lipotidae; genus Lipotes; species Lipotes vexillifer. The sequence goes on from NW_006787533.1 coordinate 194,510, forward strand.
TTTTGTTATTAAGGTTCTCTTTATTTCTGACTAATACATGAACTCCTCCAATGCAAACACATTAACATTAGCATTTTCTGAAAGGTCTACCTTGTGCCTCATTTCCATGGCAACCACTCCCTGCAGCTAGGCAAAGAGAAGACATAACTCATTTTTTCTGCAGCGCCACTGAGTTCATATCTAATTCACACGTGAGGTTTATGTGTGCTATGGGTGACTGTGTGCATATATGTGTCGATGAATGCATATACACATAGATGACTGACTGTGGCAATATCAGAGAACAGGAAAAACAATGTCCTTCCACAAAGAGGAAACCTTGGACATTATAGTTGGTTTTGTCTTTATAGGCAAATCAGAATAAAGCCAATAACACTGAGTTTTGGCAGAGGAAAGAAAGATCATTTGTTATTTATATTTGCAAATTTCCAATGCTTACTATGGTTGAGAAAAATTAGGTAAGAAATATAAGTTCCTGGGTATTTTATGACCTCAATATTTCACCATAACATTGTTTTTCACAATTGTTTAAAGTCAGGCAGAAGCATAGTATTTGAGGTAAGAAATCACTTACATTTAAATTAAATTAAACTCCTTGGAATGTGTGTAGAACAGAATTAGTAAAGAAGAAATATGAGAATACTTAATGACTGATATAAAGAAAATACAGATATCTAGTCATAATAATTATATATAAAATGATGGTGACACTGTAATCATTATTATTTATTGTAATTAGCCTCCAAAATAGCCCCCAATGATCCCTGCCTCCTGGAATCTACACCCTTGTGGAGTCTCCTCTCACACTGTACTAGGGTTGGTTCGTGTGATACACAGAATACAGCAGAAGTGATGGCATGTCACCTCGGGGACTAGGTTATAAAAGACACTGAAGATTCCATCTGGATATTAGGTTATAATAGACAGCGAGACTTCCATCTTGGTTTCTCACCCTCTTTCCTGCGTAACTTGCTTTGGGGGAAGCCAACTGCCAGGTCATGAGGAACTCAGGAGGCCAAGATGTTGAAGAACTGAACCCTTTGGTCAACAGCCATATGAGTGACCTTGAAAGTAGACACTCCAGCCTATTCAAGTCTTCAGATGACTGCAGCTCTGGTCAGTATCTTGAGAGACCCTGAGTCACAACCACTTAGCTAAGCTGTTTCTGGATTTGTGATTCTCAGAAACTATGTGAGATAGTAAATTTCTTTCATTTTAAGCTGCTAAGAAATTTGGGTAACTTGTTGTACAGCAACTGTAGCGAATACAGATTTTGGTACCAGAAATAAACATGAAAAAGAAGAGGCAAGAGAGAAGTGGGGAAAGGTAAGCTTGGTCAGGAATGATCATGAAGACTTAACATATGCTGACCAAGGAGTTTGAAATGTATCCTAAAAACTATGGGTAGCCACTGAAGATTTGTTAGCAAGGGAATAGAATGATCAGATATGTATTTTAAATCACTTTTGTAACATTATATAGATAATGGTTTAGAGGGAGGCAACACTGAATGTGGAGATACCAGTTAGGATCACTTGCAGAAATCCAAATAAGAGATGATAAGGATCTGAACTAAGGCAGTGACCATGAGGTTGGAGAGAAGGAAAGGATTTGAGAGACATTAATAAGGCAGAATGTAAAGGACTTGGAGTGGAGTAAACCTCCCATTTTTGACTAAGATGTGTGGGTTGATAGTGGTGCCATCTACTGAAATAGGGACGATAGGAGAATGCATTTGGTTTTAGACAGGCTGAGTCTGAGGTACCGAAAGAGCTTTCTATCAGTCTCTTGACTACATGGGTTTGGAGCCTAAAAGAGTTGTCTAGATGGGATATCTTTTGAGGGTCATCATCACCTTGCGAGTCACTGAAACTATGGCAGTGAATAAGACCACTCAGAGGGAGAATGTGGGAGAGGGAAACAGCAACAGTAAGAGGAGGGTCACGGAGGAGAAGGCAAAGAAAAAGGCTGGGGCTTCCCTGGTGGCGCAGTGGTTGGGGGTCCGCCTGCCGATGCAGGGGACACGGGTTCGTGCCCCGGTCCGGGAAGATCCCACGTGCCGCGGAGCGGCTGGGCCCGTGAGCCATGGCCGCTGGGCCTGCGCGTCCGGAGCCTGTGCTCCGCAACGGGAGAGGCCACAACAGTGAGAGGCCCGAGTACCGCAAAAGAAAAAAAAAAAAAGAAAGAACAAGTCTATAAAGGTTCCACTTGAAAGGTAAGGAACACAACAACAACAACAGAGTATAACGTGAAAAAAGTCAAGGAGGAAGTGTCAGGAAGTGTAGAGTGGCCACCGGGGTTAAAGTGTTAAAAGACCCAATTAGATAAGGACCAAATAGGAGCTGAGTTTCTGACCTGTTGGGAGAGGTCAGGGGAAGGTGATGCTAAGCATTCGTTCCTGAAAATGACTAATTCTGGCAAACAACCACAACACTTTCTCCTTTAATGAGGGATCAAGAAGAAAAGAGGCTTCCATAAAAACATAGTTAAGGAGGTGGGTAACTTGCTATAGGAACTCCACTGTGCTCCCCCTAAAGGCCTACCTTCTCATGGAAGAGGAGTGAAGAGTGTGGACTGTGTAACTGTCTAGATTGGGCTCAGATCTAGCTCTTCTACTTTCTAGCTGTGTGTCCTTGAGTGAGTCATTTAATCTCTCTAAGCTTCAGTTCCTCATCTTTAAAAGAGAAACAATGTCTTCTTTGCATGGCTGTTGTAAAGATTAAACTCATCCGCTTATTCAGTGCCCTTCACTAGGCCATGTGCCAGGCACTAGAGATAGAGCAATGAGTAAAAGAGATTTGGTCTCTCTGCTCATGGATTTTACAGTCTAGTGAAGGAGATAGCTAATCACACAGGTCTTTAAATGACAACTGCCATTTGTACTGTAAGAGAAAACAGGGAGTTCTGTGATTGTATTTAAAACCTGCCAAAGCCTCCCTAGGAAGTATGGAAATGCTATTTAAATTGAGTCTTGAAGAATGAGGAGCTGGTTAAGTAAGGAGAGATGGAAGAACCATCCAGGCAGATGGAATAACATACTCCAAATCTCAGAGCTAAGAGGGAGTGAATGCATGTGAAGAACTCAGAAGATTTTGGAATCTAGTGATGTGAATGTGAGTAATTACACAATGTTAGACAGGAGAACTAGACAGCAGCTAGATAATATGGAGCTTTGAGGGGTAGTTCAAGGATTTTGAATTTTATCTTGATAGCAGTGGGCAGTCTTTAAAAAAGTTAAAGTGTAGGAGTGGCATGATTAGTTTTTTTCATGTCTCTGTATGTCCTCTATTGGGTGGTGACAAGAGTGAATAAGAGAAGATAATAAGTAGGCTGTTGCAGGACTCCAGGCAGGAGATGATGCATAGCTTGAATAATGGTGGTGGCCATAGAAGTAGGTGGAAGTAAGCAAATTCAGAATATTTTTATATGTGATTTTTCTCAGTCTTCCTTATATCATAAATTTAATAACTACTCATAGAGTTGCTCAAGCCCAAAACCTAAGTTATGCTTGATTCTTTTCTTTTTCTCACTCTTCACATCCAGTCATGTCAGCTCTACCTTAAATATATCTCAACTGCAACCTCATCTCAGCCTTTCCACCCCTGCTACCACCATCCTAACCAAGCCACATCCTTTCTCACCTGGACCGTTGCAAATGTCTCCTAACTAATCTCTGTATCTACTTCTGCTTTCTAAGCCTATTTTCATAAACCATCTGGAGTGATATTTAAAAAGTATAATTCAGTTAATGTCACTCCACTGCTCAAACAGCTCCAATGACTTTTCATCACACCTGGAATGAAATTCAAACTTCTTACCATGGCTTCCTGGCTTCTCCATGATCTGACCCCTAATAACCACATTGGTTTGATTCCCTGCGCCTTACCCCCTGCTCACCACTAGCCCCTGGTCACACTGGCCTCCCTTCCATTCCTGGAACACACTGAGCTTATTCCCACTTCAAAGCCTTTAGACTTATTCCCTCTGCCTGGAGTGCTCTTCCCAGATCTTCCTGAGGCTGTGTCCTTCATATCATTTAGGTCTCTATGAAAAACAGCCCATTTCCCATCCCTTTGCTTTGGTTTTGCCTTCTTAGCCCTAGAGTAACCTGAAAATATTTTTACTTATTTATGTATTTACTCTCTTTTATCTATCTGTTTAGAAAATGAGCTCTTTTTTCTTTTAATTTTTAAAAAATTTTTATTGACATATAGTTGATTTATAATGTGTTTCAGGTGTACAGCAAGGTAATTCAGTTATGCATATATAATTATTTTTTTACATTGTCTTCCATTATAGGTTATTAAAAGATATTAAGTATCTTAAGTATAAGTATATTAATAGCTTAATATCTTAATACTGCTCTATACAGTAGGTCCTTATTGGTTATCTATTTTATATATAATTATGTGTAAATTTTAATCCCAAATTCTTCATTTACCCCCCACCCCCCATCTTTGGTAACCATAAGTTTCTTTTCTTTTCTTTTTTTTTTTTAATTACTTTATTTTTGGCGAAAATGAGCTCTTTGAGGATAAGAACTTTGACACTGAAACAACCCTAGTGTCTAGAATACACTTAAAAGATATAGAAATGAATGAATAAATGAAAATTTAGACAAAACTATGAATGTAAAGACCCTAGTTCTGTTTTTTAGCACACAGGAGACATCCAACAACAGGTAGTTCCTGTTGTTATTCTCTTTAGTCTGTGTAGTAAGGAGCTACTTTTTCCCCCGATATGATTAAATTATACCATTGATAACTTTGTTAGTGAGTTATTGTCACTAAATAAAATGAGAGTCTTGGTGTGTGGAGGGGTCATCATAGTGGTTACTTTTGAATAAGTGGAACAGTAATATGAGAAGAGTCTGTACATACTCAAAAGGACTGTGATGGATACACTTTGGGGAGCCACCCCTGCTTCCCAACTGAGGGTGGTCACACCCTTTATAATCCTCTTTTCCTGAGTTTGGGCAGGGCCTGTGACTTTCATATAACCTACAGAATAGGGCAAAAGTAATGGCATGTCACTCTTGTGATTAGGTTATTTTATATGACAACGATAATGAGATGTCACTCCTGTGATTATGTTTTATTATAAAGACTGTATAGGCAGACTGGAATCAGAGAGGACTTCTTTCCCTTGCTGGTTTTAAAGAAGTAAGCTGCCATGTTGTGAGGTAGCCTGTGGAGAGGCCACATAGCAATGAACTGTGGGTGGCCTCTAGGAATGGAGAGCAGCCCCGAAATAATAGCCAGCAAGGAAACAGGGCCCTCAGTCCTACACCCACAGGAAATGAATTCTGTCAACAACCTGAAAAGGCTTGTAAGTGGATCTTTCCTGAGTCAAGCCTGTGATGAGACTGTAGTCCATCCTGACACCTGGATTTCAGTCTGATAAGACCCTGAAGCAGAGAGTCCAGCTAAACTGTGCCTGGATTTCTGACGTATAGAAATTTTGAAATAAAAAATGTGTGTTGTTTTAAGCCAGTAAATTTGTTGTAATTTGTTACATAGCAATAGAAAACTAATCCAAGAACCATATACACAAACTAAAGAAAAGCAAGATTTAGTCAAATATAAAAAGGACATGCCAAATACACATATATGTATGTATAACAATCACTTTGCTGTAAATCAACTATACTTCAATTCTTTAAGAAGGCCATTAAATAGAGTTATCTAAAATTGAAATGAGTTTCATCTGAGAGTACTAACTTTCTCATTGCTGAAAGTGTTCAACTGGTTCAAATTGTGGTTAGTTTATCAGCAAGGAGACAGGAGATTGGATTGGTTATCCTCACAGGGTTCCTACCACATTAAAAATGATATGATTTTAAGAATGAATTATCACCATTGACCTGGCACAGTAAATCCTGTGGATAAACACAAACAATCCCTGCTTACACAACTGAAGTTGCTGTCAAAATTTCATATACCCAACCAGCAAAATCTTATTCAATGGAGCCACTTGCTTTTAAAGTCCAAAATAAAGACACAAAAATAAACTCTCTTCATTTTGCTTTTTGAAAGCACAACACAGTGTTTTGGTTAAAAAGCAATTATATTCATTTGGTTCTATGCTTTCAACAATTCTAAGAAATCTTAAAAAAAAAAACACTATACATGGGGAGGGGGAAGGGTAAGCTGGGATGAAGTGAGAGAGTGGCATGGACACATATACACTACCAAATGTAACATAGATAGCTAGTGGGAAGCAGCCGCATAGCACAGGGAGATCAGCTTGGTGCTTTGTGACCACCTAGAGGGGTGGGATAGGGAGGTGGGAGGGAGACGCAAGACGGGGGGGATATGGGGATATATGTATATGTACAGCTGATTCACTTTGTTATAAAGCAGAAACTAACACACCATTGTAAAGCAATTATACTCCAATAAAGATGTTAAAAAATAAAAATAAAACACTATACCCATGTGGCCTGATTCTGGTGCCAAAAGGAGGTAGATCATTTTAAAATTACCTACAAAAAGGCAAGTTAATACTGAGAGGAAATATCTGTGAATCTTTTCTCTGGGGGTGAGGGAGGTATAAGGACTTGTATCCAGAATACATTAGAAACTCCTACAATTCAATAATAAGAAGACAAACAACTCAGTTAAAACTTGGGCAACGGTTTGAATAGGTATTTCACCAAAGAAGATATTCAGATAGCTAAAAAAGACATGAAAATATACTTAACATCATTAGGTATTAGGGAAATGTAAATTAAAGCCACAATCAGATCCCACGTCACAGCCACTAGAGTGGCTATAATAAAAAGACAACAACGAGTTCTGCCAAAGATATAGAGAAAAATGAACCCTCATACATTTCTGGTGGGAATGTAAAATGGTGTAGCCATTTTGGAAAACAGTTTGATAGTTCTTTAAAAAATGAAACATAAATTTGCCATACAACCCAGCAATTCCACTCCTAGGTATCTACCCAACAGAAAGAAAAACATTTGCCCATCCAAAAACATATACATCAATGTTCATCGAACCATTATTCACAACAGGCAAAGAGTCAGAAACAACCTAAACATCCATCAACTAATGAATGGATAAACAAAATGTAATACATCCATACAACAGAATACTATTCAGCAACAAATAGGAATGAACTGTTTGTACATGCTATGATCTAAAACACTGTGCTGAAGGAAAGAAGTCAGATGCAAAAGACTGCAGATGGTATGATTCCACTTATTTGAAGTATCCAGAATTGCAACTATATATAGACAAAAAGCATACTAAGCGATCAGTGTTTGAAATGGGCAGAGGGGATGTTTTTGGGTGATAGAAAATGTTCTGAAATTGAATTGTGTTGATAATTGTACAATTTTTTAAGTTTGCTAAAAATCATTAAATTGTACACTTAAAATGGGTTAATTTTATGGAATGCAAATTAAACCTCAATACAACTATTTTTAAAATACCTCCTTTTAAAATACTATCTACTAGACAATAACGTCATTTGAAAACAGGGATATACAAATGGTCTCAGGGACCCTCCCCTCCTAGGTGGAGTTTATAGATGGGTACAAAGGCAAACCACATGAATCCAGGCTTTCATCATTTTATCAGGGAGTAGGAAGAAGTGGATCAATGTTTGTCCCTAGGGAAGGCGTCGGTAAGTAAAGTCACTATGACACAAGCTAACAGAGGCAGCCTTGGAATATTTACAAAGAACAGGCTTTGGAATTCCCTGTGAGTACTTTAGAAGTACTCATTTTTTAATACAAGGATCTGCTGGTATAAAGTATTTTTATACATTAGAGCAGATCATTTCACACTCCTGCAACACGATCTTTTGATAGCATCACTTGTTTCTGCATCGAAACATTTAAAATATTATTCAGTTCACACATCTCATTGAATCAGACATGTCTTTCCATGTCTACCCGAGTGTGTTTAAATGAGCTATTCATAGCTCATTTCTGGAATTATTAATCTAATTATACTTTGACCAAGAAGATGTACATACATATCATGCACTTACACATTTTAAGGGACAGAGGCTATATAAGTAGCTAGAAATGTATATTTAACTTCGGGGAGCTGAGGATACATTTTCGACCCTAACATTGCAATTGTGTACCTGGAATGCGATGGTCCTCTTTCCTGGGAAGTCTGGGAGGACAGACTTCCATCAAGGGAGTTTCCTCGGTGGCAGCCTGAAATGGTGGCCTTGGGTGAGATGGAATCTGACTGGAACGTTTCAGAGACCACCTGGAGTCCCTTTTGGGGGCGGAGATAGTAGATTAGTGCTTTTTTCCCCTTCAGGCATATCCTCTAGAATTATCTATCATATTATATACATTGTTTTTTAAGTTAAAAAAAATTTGCAGCAGAGTTAAATATCATGTCACAGAGGAAGGGATTTTGCCTTCATTTAAGAGGGAATGGAAACTGGCTTCTAGAGAGCACCTGTGTCATTCTAAGCCTTGGGCTAAGTACTTTCATGTCCTTTATTTCATTTTGCCCTTGATTCTTTTCTTTTTCACCTCCATGTCCAGTATCTACAGAAGAAGAGCTACAAACCAACAATTCATCAAAGATACACCAATACTGAGGTGAAGTGAATAGAGACATGAGGCAGAGAACAAGGGTCAGGTTAGAAAGAGCTAATCAAATCAAAGACAAAACATAAGAATGAAAGTGCAAGGTTCAGGTTTTTCCATTATGCATCAGGGGGGCATGTAATACATTTTTCCAATTGGATACAATTACCTTTACTTGTAAGTACAAATTCATTTCACTTTATTTACAGAGTAGTTTAATTACACTTAGCTGATAAATGTATTCTGCCCAGGTAATGTGAGCTATTTTTCCATCAGTATTACAGATAAAATTCTTTGCTAAAAGATAAAGACCCTCAAAAACTGATCATAGCATTTTAGCCCTTACAATTTCTATTTTCATATGTAAAATAAGAAAGCATTGTTCAAACATGATGCATAGAGAGACAAGTACAGCTAGAAATTGATTAAATAAATCCTCTGAATTTGATCAAAGAATCCTTCCACATGAACATATTATGTGTGTTCCATGTTAGATTTTTGGAGATAAAAAAATATTGGATGAACCTGAACCTTGAAATCCAGAGCTTATAGTTTAGTTTTAAGAGAGGTAAATACAGGTTACAGCAGCACATCTGATAGAAGTATAATGCAAGCCACATATAGGAGACACACACCTAATTTTTAAAGTAGTAAAAAGAAATAGGCAAAATTAAAATTTTAATAGTATAGTCTGTTTAATCCCAAATTTTCATTTCAACATGTCATCAATATAAGTGTTACTAATAAGTATTTACATTTTTTTATACTAAGTTTTCAATATCTGGTATACATTTTATACTTAACACCAATTCAGACTATTCAATCAATTCAAACTACTCATATTTCAAGTGCTCAATAGCCAAATGGGCCTGGTGGCTATCATACTGGACAGTGTAGATTTAGAGTAATTAGACAAGAGTTCATGGGGAGTCAAGATCTAAATTCGTCCCTAAAAGAAAGATACAATTTAGGTAGACAACAGGGAGGAGGAAACAGTCTGAGGAAAGACCCAGAGACTAAAACTGAATGCTCTGTCCCCTGGGAGCAGTGCTTAACTAACTGAAGGGATAATCAGAGTCACCTAAGAAGGATGATGTCAAGTGGTGGAATGCATAGAGAGCCAGGGAGAGGAGTGTGGTCTTGAGGTGATGGTTGATGGGATCCACTAAAGGTTCCTAAGGAGGAAGGGATATAATAAAAGGATGGCACCTTGTATATAATGAGCCTCTGTGGAATGATGAGTTAATAAAAAAATGATGCATTAGGAAGATTAGTCAGGCATTATGAACTGATATTTATGTGAAGCAGGAGAGGCTAGAGGTAGAAAATCCAATCTGTGGCTCCAGCTGCAATCTAGTTACGAGGACCTGGATTTAGCAGGGTAACAGTGCACACCTGAGCAACAGGATGAAAAGAAAACAGTATGACTCAAGAAATCAAATGGAAAGGATTAAAGAGACTGAAATGTGGGGTTTATGTATTTCATTGTATCTAAGATGTCTTCAAGTTATAAGATGCACCATTATTTTATGTATGATGAAGAAAAAATTTCTGTTATTTAAATTAGGACACTTCTTATCAGTGAGAACTTTTTAATTTTATACTTATTAAAAAGGTCTACCTTAGCCTTATTTATGCAGAGCTTTTGATTATATATCAATCCCATGTATATGTAAAAAGGAAAATATAAGTGAAATAAATTTGTGTAGGTACTCCTAAAATTCTTTCACATTTAGCAATTTCAACTCAGAGCTGTTGATATATACTTTTCCGTAGAATAACTTCCTCTGTGTCAAGAGTGTTATTTCTTAAAAGAGTGCTTCACTATCCCCTCTGACAAACTCTTCTAAGCCACTGACCCTGATTCTGCAAACCTGGGTGCTGAAAATGACCAAATTTATGCTGCAAGAATGACAATCATATCAAGACTTCTACCAGGCAGGGAGATGGTAAGAGGCCAAAGATCATGAAATACACTAGATTTCAAATATGTTAAAAGTGAAAGAAATATACATCTTAGAATAGATGAAATACAGCATATAAATCACAGTGTCTATACTTAGCAATTGCTCAGTAGGAGATATACTAGGACTCCAAATTTTCTGGTTTTGAGGGTGAAAAGGATGATGCTACTCCTGGCAATAATGCATGAGTTGGAAAGAGGATCCAATTTTGATGGAAAGCAGTAAAGTGTATTTTTCACATGCTGAACTGGAAGTGAAAGCAGGTCATCTAACACATATTAAGTTAATGACAGTATACATTTCTATGTGGCTTTGAACTACCCTGGTCTTCATTTCTCTTCTGAATCAAATAGTGCATGATGAATTTACATTAAATTATATTGTTTTATTACACATCTTCTGTTTTATGTGGATTGGTCTTGATTCCTCATTAAACTTTAGTTTCCTTAAAGGATGCTGTATCTTAAGCCTCCTTTCCTTCCCCACTGCTGCAGTACTATTGTACCTATATTAGGTTTGCCTAGCAAATATTAGGAGATTCAATAATTGAGAACAAGATGATACTTGAGTTAATGCAGGATGAATAATGATAACTAACATTTATTGTTACATGCTAGCCATTGAGATAAAGCACTGGTTAAGTCTTACACTTCACACCACACTACGTTCAAGGAATGACCACCCTTCTTATGATTATAATATACTCACCTCTCGGTGTCTTGTGTCTTGATTTGGTGATTCACAGGTCTGACTTTGACTGTTGATGGGAGAGCTTCTCTTAGCTGCAAAGATGGATGAAATCCCACCACAAATTTTATAAGTTTATATGTTATATAAGGTATTTTATTTCCTAAGTTTATTCCACTTTCAAATCAAAAACCTATTTTAATAGATCATTAAAACCTTGAAAGAAGACATTTAATAGCATATGTTGTAAGAGAAATCACATAACCTATTCAAAAATCTTAGCATTTCTAGGATATCAATATAGATTTCTTCATTTATTCAGTACGACTCAATAGGTTAAGGTGCTAAAAATTGGCCATACTAAAAATTATAACAGTTAACATCTACATAGTACCTAATTTCTGTCAAGTCCTGTTCTAAGCGTTTTACATATATCAACTGATTTAACACTTACAATAACCCTGTAATAACTTATGGTATACTTCCAGACCCATTTTTACAGATGAAGATACTAAGGAACAGGGAATTTAACTTGCCCAAGGTCAGTAACCCTTACAAAAAGGTTCCGGCCCAGGCTACCCAGCTCCAGGTGCTTTATTGAACACATTAAGCTGCCCCTGAGGTAAGATTCAAACCAGTCACATCTTTACCGGAGGATCAGTGGGCAGCCAAAGCGACAGGCCCCGTTTGAATTGGAATATTTTGGTGCTGAGAGGCAAAGTGATTTACCAAATCACAAAGCAAGAGATCAGAGGAGTGTCACTCATGTGCCATTGTTTTTCTTCTGGCCATGCTAAGTTGAGTTTAATTTTCCCTCAGTGGACACCATTTCAAGTCCACAGGCATCAAGCAGCGGGTAAGGAACCCGCTGTGAATATCACTGAGAAGCATAGGGAGGGGGGAAGTGAATAGCTCAGGTGCTTTCATGGAGGGACATGATTCCTTAGTTTTTATACAAGTGTTAACCTCTTTAATTTACAATTTATTTCAATAGTTAATGGATTATATACATGTAAATTGAGGGATTAGTCTACTTTTACTGTATGAAAAATTTCATCTTTCGAATGGCTATAATAAGCATGATTTGTCACTATAAGCATCTTATCATGTATATGAATAATATGCAACTCCTCAGTTTACAAAATCCCTTAACATGCTATGAACCTTGCAAGTTTGTGTTAAGTTATAGGGGAAAATAAAGCATGTAAGAACTTGTTTATGGTTTCCTTCCCTTTACAAAGCTCTTTTCCATTCATAATCCTCCATTGTCTGCCGAGAAACCTTATAAAGTTAACTATATATATATATATATATATATATATATGTATACATATATATACTTTAGTGTGTGTATACACACACACACACATACACTTCTGTAGATTTCCCACATAATTTATCTCTTTTTAAATTTTGTTATTGATGCTAAAAGTTGGGCTGGGAATAGAAGTATGTAATTAAGCACTCTATAAAATGGGCACTCTATATGCATTCTTATTGACTCCTTACTATGAAGCCATATAAGGTGGTATTTTTAGCTCCATTTTAAAGAAATAGAAATGCACAGGGAGGTTAGGTTACATACATGGTAAGAGATAGATCTGGGGTGGAGCATGAACTTTTCAGGCACTTTCAAGCTATCATGTTGTATTGTTTCTACAATTCGACAGTAGGACTATTGCATTGGACAATTCCTGTAGTGAAATGCCTTGATTAAAAAAAAAAAAACCCACTAAGGCAAGATCGTTAAGGAGCTGCTACTCCATCTACCATAATGATGAAATAATAATGGCTACCACTTACTCAGTTACTATGTGCCGGGCATTCTTCTAAGTAATGTTACATATATTAACTCATTTATTCCTCAAAACAACCCCGTAAGTACTTGTAATACTGTGTTTTGACCCCTACCCTATTTTACAGATGAGGAAACATAGGCACAGGAAGTTTAAATGACTTACCCAAAGTCACACAACTCAGCAGCATGTGCTCCTGGTTTAGAGTTTCTCATCATGTAAATGAGCCCTGTACCTGGGGCACCTAGATAACGCCCTGAAGTTGTCTTCCTCTTGGTTTCTTAAGAGCAAATCATCCCATCGCCCTCACTCCTGTGTATGCTGACACTGTCCCACTGGGCGTCTGAGTCACAAACCTGTAATGATGTTCCTGATGGGCTTCACCAGTGCTGTGAAGCCAGAGACTTCGGGCTGTCTGTGCTCCCACATGGGCTGCCATATAACAAGCCCACTCGCCAGTCGGAACGTGAGGTCAGATTCCTGGGAGAAGAGAAGATCTATATCCAAGAACTGGCTGAAGGGACCAGTCAATGCAACGGTTAACATCATTCACCCAATAGTTTGTGGCACAAACTACTGGGTGTAAGATAGGCTCAAGGATGTGTTGTACAACATGGGGAATATAGCCAATATTTTGTAATAACTATAAATGGAAAGTAACCTTCTAAAATTGTATAGAAAAAGAACATCATTCACACGATTATTGTCAAAGCAGGCTGATCTTCAAGACCTTCCTTCTTCACTCTGATGAGTGTTTCTAGGGTAAACCAATAGGCTTAAATTATCATCATAATTACGATAGAAATCACGGTGGTCTGCTCAAGGCAAAATGAATAATTAATTAAGATGCAGCTTTGGGCAGAGCATGAAACACACAATTATTGTTTTCTGTTAGCAATGATTGAGGCCTTTTTATTTCAAGGGTCTTGGCAGATCTCTTTACTTGTGGTTATTGTTATTATTCCTCTTAATGATTTAATTGTCCTGCTTTCTCCCTCATAAGGCAATATCCTCAGACGCTATTTTGACTTTCTATTCTCCAGTCTATCTCTTGTTCTTGCATTTCATGGAATCAGGAACATACAGTTAGACCCTTCTTAGCATGTTATTTTATACTGTTGCCTTCTCAACAATCTTTAATTCCCTGAGGGCAGCAATGTAGTCACAGCCCCTGTCATCATCACAATGCTAAATACAGCATTAGGAATTGGGTGCATGATAGGTACTTGCTGAATTGTACTTACTTTACAACCCATACTCATTCGGTTATCTACAACTGAAGGTCTCTTCCAGGGAGTACATTCTCTGCTTCATCATTACATCATTTTGAGTGGCTGAGATGTTTAAAACGCAATTGTATAAGTACAGATGTATGACATTCTGAGGTTACATTTTCAACAACTCGGCCTCTCAAAACAATGTAGAGATGGAAGCAGAGAGAGTGATTGCAGATTAATGAACATAACTGAAACCAGGAATTCACAGGGTGGTGATTTGCAACCTGGCTTGTATATTATAATCACCTGGGGAGCTTTTAAAACCTAGGAGGCCCAGGCCCAGCTTCCTCCCCTAACCAGACCAATTAAATTAGAATTGCTGCGAGGTTTTCTTGAGTTGCCCCTGGTGACTCTCATGTGTAGCTATGGTTGAAAATCACTGATCTAGGAGGAGAGCTGTAAAAACATTGAAAAAAAGGGGAAAAAAAATTATTCTGCAAATGGTGAATCAATGTAGCTCAAAGGAAGCTTCAACCGGAAAGGCTAGATGAAATCCCTGAATAAATCTCCACGTTGGTAAAGAGGGGACTCTTCCGCAAGCTAGGCCAAGATCCTGGCACCACAGCAGTACCCATGATGGAAAAGCATCTAGTGTCAGTATTGGAAAAGCATTTGGTCAAATTCATGCCACTTTCATTCTACAAATATTTATAGACCACCTACTGTGTACCCGGTCCTATTCTAGGTTCTGGGATACAACAGTGAACAAAGCATACAAAAATCCCTGCTCTCCAGTGCAAAGGAGAAGTAAAGCAGGGAAAGGGAAGTGTCAGACAAGGTGCTGATGTTTTAGACAGGAAGGCCAGGGAAGCCCTTCTTGTGAAGGTGACTTTTGAATAAGGATCTGAATGAAATGAAGGAGCTGCCAAGTAGATATTTCCAGAAAAAGCATTTTGTGAAAAGGGATCAGCAAGTAAAAAGGTCCTAAGTATATCTTGTGTGTCAAGAAACAGCCAAGAGACTGCGGGCCTGGAATCAAGCGAATGACAGAAGAGTAGAAAAAAATAAGATTGGAGACGTTTTTGAAATAATATAGGTCCTGATACATCATAGTAAGGACTTCAATTACTGAGTAACACGAGGAGTCACTGGAGGGTTTTGAATAGTGGAATGACATGACTCGATGTATGTTTTGAGGATCACTCAGGCTATTGAGAATAGTTTGAGAAAGGGCAAGGGAGGAAAGAGACCAGGGAGCTATTATTATCAACTAGGTGAAAGATCGTTAGACTAGGATATTAGTAGAGGGCAAAATGAGAAGCTGTAGATTCTGGATACATTTTGAAGATACAGTTTATAGAATTTGCTAACTGACTAGAGGTAGAGTGTAGGAAAAAGAGATGTCAAAGATTTTTTGGCTTTGCCACTGATAAAGATGGGCAAGATAAAGGAGGAACAGGTTTGGGGATATCAGGAGCCTAGTTTTAGACATGCTAAGTTTGAGAGGCCTGTTAGACATTCAACTAGATATACTGAGTAAACAACTAGATAGATCCGAAGTTAAGGGGAAAGCAACCCCTTTCCCTTGAAATGGACATGGGGAAGTCTGCATGGTATCATATGTGGTATTAGATCCAGCAATCAGGGAATTAACCATGTGCAAAGTATATCAGATTTGTCTCCAGAAACACAGAATATGCTAAATCACAATTGATCTGGTTTTGACAATTTCTTAGTTTCAGAGATTGGTCCTTTTCCACATTTCTTCTAAGTAATCTTGGCACAAAGAAAACTCCAATGGACACTGCAACAGGAAGTGGGCTCTCTTAAACTGACATCCTGGCCTTTAACCTCTGCTCTATCCACTCAGTGACAGTTACTGTCATCATTTCATTTTGTTTGATATACCCCCAACTAGACTGTATATTTCTTTTCTTTTTTTTTTTTTTTGGGGGCGCGTTACGCGGGCCTCTCACTGTTGTGGCCTCTCCCGTTGCGGAGCACAGGCTCCGGAAGCGCAGGCTCAGCGGCCATGGCTCACGGGCCTAGCCGCTCCGCGGCATGCGGGATCTTCCCAGACTAGGGCACGAACCCGTGTCCCCTGCATCGGCAGGCAGACTCTCAACCACTGTGCCACCAGGGAAGCCCTAGACTGGACATTTCTTGAAGACAAGTTGAGATCTCCTTCTGGGCATTTTTCCTTAAACATCAATACATAATTGTTGATTGAACATCAATACATAATTGTCGATTAATTGAGCATATGTTACAGTCTCCAAATAACACCAAATAAATCTGATCATTCTTTAGACCCGAACACCTGCAGAACGGATGGCCAGTTCTTATGTTGATATGCTCCTTTGTAAGTCCTCTTAAGTTGGCTGAATGTATAAACTCTGGGTCACTAATTCCTCTTATAGAATCCCCTTTCATGGGTCACCCAGTGTGATATATACACATATGCACACATGAACAGAAACTCTGTAGTTGGAGAAGGTACTCTATCATTCAAACAGCTGTGGGGTGGGTGGTCTAGAAAGGTTCTGAGAAAAACCAGAAGGTGTAAAAATTCAAAGAATCAACATTTCCACAATGTTGCTTGCAATGAAAGCCTGTTTCCACGATGACATGAAGCAATTCTAAATGTGTTTACTAGTAGCTTAGAGACATCTACTTAAAAAACTATTATTTTAAATTCTGTTTTAAAGTTGTTTACTTCAGACATACGAATTTTAGAAAAATCTCCTTGAGGGCTTGGATTTTGTTTTATCCCCTGTTTCTCCAGCACTCTGAACAGTGCCTAGCATGTAGTAGGCACTCAATAAATATTTATGGAAGGAATAAGTGATTAGGGTCAAATCAAGAAAATGTTGGCAGCACACTTAAAGTAGATTCCTTAGTTGTAACAAATGTTCATCATTTAATAATATATTTGACAGAATTTTCAGATTATTGATTTCATGCAAAATATTTGAGCTAGTTATAAAGTAAAAGCATAAAAATGCATTGAATTATACACTGTCTTACAAAAGGATGGGTCACTTAGATTATTTGCTAATTAGTAAACATTCATTCAATAACTATCAATTAAATGCCTACAAAACACAGACACTACATTAGCTACCCAAGATACAATCATAATTCCTATTCTCAAACCATCTGGAATCTAGTAGAAGAGATGGACAGATAAAGTGATAATGATAATAAGAAGCTAAAAATAATTTAAAAATATGTCTAATATATTATAGAGATAGAGAAGGAGGGAGGATAGATCTTGAATGAAGTCATAAATGATGAGTAAGAATTTTCTAGGCAGAAGGGTAGGGTAGGAGGGTATTCCAGGTGACATGATCCGCATGAAATAGGCCTGGAACAAAGCATGTTATGTTCTTAGGGAGACTCCAAGCATTCGGAGCTCATAGGCAGGAGAGGTAACCACGCAGGTCATGGAGGTCCCAGTTACCACACTGGAGAGCTAGAGTTTCATCCTCTGTATAATGAGAAATCAACAATTTACTTTAAGTATGTTAGTGATATGTTTACATCTGCATTTTAGAGAGATCACTTTGGTGTTGAGGTTGGATTTTATGAGACAAGCCAGGAGACTGTAAATCCAGTTAGAAAGTGGCCCAAGTAAGAGGCCCAAGCAATGGATGATTAAATCTTGGGTTAAGGAGGATAAAAGGGATGAAGAAAATTAGGTAAATTTGAGAAATATTTAAGAGACAAAATGAGTAGAACTCTGTGATTAGTGGAATGTGTAGGTAAGGATGAAGGAGTAATCAAAGGAAGCGCCTAGGTTTTGAGTTTATATGAATGGGTCCATCACCTGAAATACAGAACATCAGGACAATGGCTCACTCCAGGGGAAATCTGAAATGCCCTTAGATTATCTATCTGGAGAAGCTAGTTGACAAGTTGGTCTAGAGGTTAGGAAAGGAGACTACTTTAGACATATAAAATTAGGTGACCTCAGCCTATTAGGACACAAATGGTAAATGAAGCAGGAGAGGAGGTCTCCAAAGAGAAGACAAAGTGAGAAGTGCAAAGGGTCTAGGTTGCATCTGGGGAACCACAATGTTAGAGGGGCAGGCAAAGAAGATGAGCTCTCAAAGGAGATAGAGCAGAAATAGCCAGGGATGCAAGGAGAACTAGCAGAGTGTGGTGCTACCAAAGGAATAAAAAACTTCAAGAAAGGATTGTAAGTTCAAATGCAGCCAAATTTTAGTGAAATGAAGACAGCAAAATTAATATTAGGTTCCATAGCTCAAGGTTGTTCATGACCTTGATGAGAAGAGTTCCAGCACAGAAACAAAAGAAACAGTATAGTTTTGTAGAAAGTCAGATGGAATTGGGTTTGAATCCCACCTCGGTTACTTAATGAGCTTGATTATTACCTCCCTGGACCTCAGTTTCCTCTTTGGTAAAATGAAAACAAAGATATCCACCTTCCTGTGGGTGTTTGTAAAAATGAGAAATGATATGTGAACACTTCTGTTACCTAATAGAGGAAAGCAGAACAAGTGGAAGGGATTGAGGAGGTGTGGAAGTGGAGGCACGGGCTCATGCCTAGACTGGATTTCAGCCCTTCATGCCTCCTGCATACTATGTCCTGTAAGAGCCTCAACATAAAACATTGTCTATGTGAGCACAAAGTGGGGACTCGAGGGAATCAAGACAAGGACTGACAAGTGGGGCAGCACACCGAGCTTGAGACCACAATTTGTAGAAACAACAGGCTGGATTGTTGTCTGGTTTTACCCCAGGAGCATGCAGATCTCTGGGGCTGGGATAGAAAAGGTGGCTTTCGGTCTTGATCTGGGGCTGGAGTTCTGAAGGACAAAGGCAAAGGAAGAATAGGGAGAAAAGGCCATTAAAAGTGCTGGTGAGGAGTTGACATGGGTACAGTGCGGAGAAGGAAGGTAGGGCCTGATAACTCGCAGGCAAATAAAAGATCTAGGTCAGTGGATCTCAATCAGGGGCAATTCTCAGCCCTCCCCACCCCTTAAGGACATCTGGCAATGTCTAGAATCATTTGTGGTTGTAACACTTCGGAGGAAGGAGGTACTACTGGCACCTAGTGGGTAGAAGCCAGAGATGTCAGTAAATATCATACAAAGCACAGGACAAAGAATTATCTGGCCCCAAATGCCAATGGTGCCAAGATTGAGAAACCCTGATCAAGGGATTGTTCATTCCTCACTACAATGATAGAAGCAAAGCCCTTGCTCAGACGAAAAAAGCACTGTGGTGAAATGTATTGACTCATTAATATTTTTTGTTCCCTATGGCATCTAGAACAATATTTCTCTCATAGCAATAATAAAATGATAAAACAATAATGCTAGTAATAATAGCCAACAGTAATTGTTACAATACTATGTATTAATTGCCATGCAGTGTTTCATAGGCATTGTTTTACTTCCTTATAAATACTCCAATCCCAGGCCATAGGTAAAACTTGGGGACGTTGAGCCAGCTTTCCTCACTACCTGTGCGGTCTCCCCTGAAGGAAGATCTGGCTCCCCTTCTACTAATAATTCATATGTCAATAGCAATAAAATGCCAACACTAAAAACTACCATTTGTTAATGCCTTTTTGTGTGTCAGGTTGAACACTTTAATTTGTTTAATCCTCGCAATGCTCCATAAAATTATTCTTATGTTCAATTTATACTTGAGAAAACTGAGGCTTAAAGAAGTTAATTGCTCGATGTCTTTCCTACATAGAATACGAAGCAGCAAGTACTGGATTCTAACACAGGCCTGTTTCCAAATCTTGGACTCTCAACATGTTTTCAAATAAAATTATAGCCATTCCAGCCACTCCTATACTTCCACTTTTTTAATTTTTGCGGTACACGGGCCTCTCACTGTTGTGGCCTCTCCCGTTGCGGAGCACAGGCTCCAGACGCGCAGGCTCAGCGGCCACGGCTCACGGGCCCAGCCGCTCCGCAGCACGTGGGATCTTCCCGAACTGGGGCACGAACCCGTGTCCCCTGCATCGGCAGGTGGACTCTCAACCACTGAGCCACCAGGGAAGCGCCTTCCATATTTTTTAATCCAGAGGATCTCTCTCTACAAATAGACATGTTATAGGCTATCTTTTTTTTTTTTTTTTTTTTAAGGAGCTTTCTTCCTTGCCCTTTCTGTTTTGGGGACTATGTACCTACGTATAATTGCTACTTTTAGCATCTGGATCAGCTTCTGATAATAAATTGGGTTTATTTAGTGACAGTCATTACATATTTATTGATTGCCTCATTTATGCCAGACACTATTCTAGACACTATCAGATAGAGTTGTGACCTGGACAGGCAGTGTCCCTTTGCTGGAGAACCTCTGTTCTGGCGGGGTTGATGGGCAACAAACATGTAAACAAACACATAAAATAATTTCAGGTACTGATAGGTGCTAAGAAGGAAACAACAAAAAATGGCGAGTCATGTCCTAGTGGCACTAAAGTAACCAGGGAAATAATCTGAGTTGGTAACATTTGAGTTGTGAGTAAATTGATGAAAAGAACATGGCCATGTGAAAATCTAGGGTGGAAGGTGGCAGTAAATGTTTCAGATAGAAGGAAAAACCAGTGCAAAGGCCTGAAAGCAAAAACACATGTGTTGAGTTTGAGGATAAGTCTCTGGTGAGCCTGCAACTTAGCGAACAAGAGAGAGGCCAGTGAGATGGAGGGAGATGAGGCCAGGTAGCGGGGCACGAGAAAGATCCTGCAGATCCCACAGGTCAGGGGGACCGTCTCAGTTAAAGTAATGCTTTCCATTAAGTGTAACCTTTATCAAAGACTTTTAAAAATAGAAAGTGTAATGCTTTTAAAGCATCAATTTAATTTAACAACATTTAATATCTTTTGATAATTTTGATAGACAATGTGGCCAGTGCATGCAAAGCATTTTGGGGATTTACAGGTAGTTTCAATTCTAGTCCTACCAGCCATGGAACAGAGTCAATCAGATTAAGATCCTAATATTCTATTAAAGAACAGTTGAGCATATTAATTCCTTCTTATCTCTTATCAGAGCACTTAGATGGAATATTGTAATTTATTCATTCACAGAAGTAACAAATAGTTCTTGATCTCTTTCCACGTACTTGATTTTTTTTCCTACGTACTTCCATGCATTATGTCTTCATATATATTCACCCTGTGTTTGAATATCCACGATTTTATGCAATGGAGGTTCCAAGAGGTTAAGTAATATCAACAAGATGACACAGCTAGAAAGTGGTAGCACTATCATTTAAAATAATATTGTCTCTTTCAGATCCAAGGGGTACGTGTATATAATTGTATTTTAATATAATTTGTTTCCATGTAATACTATGTTTTGTACTTTATGCATTTAAAGGTATTTTGAAAAGCAATTCTTAGATTGTATACCAGAATATCAAAAAGTCCACAGTAAAAACTTCTGTTCCAGATCTTGCATTATAACAGAAGTAGCTACAACATGCTGTAGAAATACAAAGGAGATGGTGACTAAACCTACATGGGGAAGGTCAGGGGAAAAGCTTCATGGAAATGATGACACTAAGGTTGAAGTCTGAAGAACCATGAAAGGAACAGAGGAAGGAAAGGAGGGCAGAGCAAACAGCAAGGGCATATTCAGGGAATGGTTCACAGGGCTCCCAGAACTGGATCATGAGGTGGCCAGCAGGGATCGGCAGTTCATCAGTTAAGACAGGATTCAAGACCCAGATCACAGTTGACTCTATATGCCATGTTTCATACATTGGGTATTATCTTGGGGCAGACGGAGAACCACTGAAGACTTTTGAGTAGGACAATTGTGGTTTTGAAATAACGTTCAATAGTTTAGTATAAAAACAAAGCTCTCCATGTCTTGGCTTGCTACAAGATCATACAAAGACATGGATGCCAAATACAGAAATATCATTTGAAGCAAACCCTCATCTGACTTCTAGTTCCCCTTAGCCCTCACCAGCTTTCTGCTTACCTTGATTCTGTGTACCAGAGGAGCAAACAGAAACACAAAGAGCTCCACAGTAGCCATGGAGTTCTGGAAGATCTTCCATCGGTTGTTTTCCTCTTCATCATTGGAGTTGTTTTGGCAAGGCTGCCCTGGAGAACCCTGGTTTTCAACCTGGTGGATGAAAGCACTGCTGCTGCCACCCCAGCTGGATCCTCGGTCTGTGCCCCCAAAATGCTCGCTGTTGCAGTCCTGGGGGGCCTCCAGGAGCATCCAGTGCAGGGTATGAAGGAGCTTTGTCTCAGCGACACCCAGTTTATCCTGGTGGCCTGCATGGGACGACAACAACACAGCTAGGTTAAGGCAAACTCTGTGACCAGAACAATGGGTGTCAACCTTGGGTGTGGGAAGAACATCCTTGCTTTGTTCTGTGGCTTGATTTCCTGGGAGAAACTAGCATTTCTCTACACCACTTACAGCCACTGCTGAAAGGGTTCACTCTTGCTTTGGGACTTTCTAACTGGCTCCAATCCCTGCAGAATGATATGCTGACACAGGGAAAGAAACTGCATGCATCACATCTCTTCAGTCAGATACCCACATATATTTCCAAATAAGCAGAATAGTAGTTAAGAGTAGGGGCTTTGAGGATAACAGCTACTCTATTTTAGACAGTGTGATTAGGAAAGACCCCTCTATAAAGGTAACATTTGAGCAGAGACCCAAATGAGGGGAAGGAACTGGATGGAGAAAATCTTGGGGCAGATGGCTAGGACATAATGCTACGTGGGAAAAGCAAACTGCAAAATAATCTAAACAAGAAAAATGATATGTATGTGCATGCACGCACACATACACATAATACCACAAAGTTGGGAAAAGATCTGGAGGGGAATATGACAAATTCATGAAGGTGGTTGCTTTAGGCGTTGGGAGGACAAAGGGACAACTCCGATTAGAACTCATCTTGAACAAGTGAGAGGCTTTAGCTTCTCTAACATTCTAATGTTTAAAAGGAGAATACATTCACACATTCTTGTAAAGTTAAAAAGTTAAAACAAAAAGAGCTAGTTCCCTCATTGGTAAAATGGAGATAACAATGACACCAACGTGAGGGAGATTTTGTCAGAATTAAATGAGAATGTGTGCCCAGCGCCTGGAAAAATAGTCAGTTATACAGGTTGTTATTGTGTTATTATGAGTCACCATGAGTGAGGAAAATGGCATGTCATGAAGAAGGAATGTAGGAGCACCAACCTAGCTTGTTTCTGTTTGACAGCAGGGTTGCAGTGCAGTGCAGGACATGAGGCAAAGCAGCTTGTACCAGTTCCCATCTAGAAATGCTCTGGATGGCTTCAGAGAGGGCCGGAGAGAGGCCATGCAGCTTGTTTTCTACCAACACTCGTTCAAAGGACTGTAGATACCAGAAAAAAAAAAAAAAAGTAAAATAAGAAATTAGAGATTCTGATGGGTGAAAAAATAGACAACACGGTACTGTATACCCAAAACGATATGTATCACTAGACTAAATTCTTTAGAGTGCCCTCACATCACATTTCATTGTATATGTTGACATGAAATGAGCCAGTGATAATTTCCTATTGTCTACCCATTTTCACGTTTTTGATCCAAAGTATATGGCTAGAATTATTAAATGATTTTTATTTCCACCAAAATAAGCTCCTGTCAAAAACAGTACAATAACACATTTAGCTGTATGACGGTTTTGAACATAATATTTTATAAAATGATGCTGGGTCATTGAAAGGAGCTATCACAACTGCAGACCAAGGTGAAATGTCTTTTGTGAAAGTGTCTTGAGGTACGGAATTTACGTGAATGGGCAACAAGTGTTAAATAAGATCCAACTGTTTCAAGAGATCTGATTTTGGGGTCTCTGAGTTATTCCATGTCCCTAGCAATGATCTGGCACAGGACACTCCTTACAGAATGCCTAGAACCATAAAGATTGTTCATCTAACTGTTGAATAAAGAGAGAAAAGGAGGGAAAGAAAAAAGGAGGGAGGGAGGAGGGAATAAGCCATTTTTGCTTTGGTGGTTTATTAAATCTTCTATCCTGGCCAGGGATACTTTTAGCAAGTGAAGCACCCCACCCCCAAGCCCCAGAACAAGTTGACCTACTGAGTTGTTTTTTCTCTTTGAAGGTGGAGGAGGATATCACTATAAGGTGTTGGAGAAAGTGCAGCTACCAAATATCAGAATAAAGTTAATAAACATTTGACTTGTATGAACAGAACCTGCTTGCTACTGGATGTCCCAAATGGTCTAGAGAACTGTATTCTCCCCGAGTGGTCATAATAGCAGTCCCAAGTGCTCAAGCTGTGTTATTGGAATTATTAGGATATCTGAGAAAAAATATGGCTTAATACAGAGATTCTCCAAAGAAAGCTATTTACCTTTGATTCAAGAAAAGAAAATACATTCACCTTCATAATGAAAGGCACTCTGAGGTTTGGCAAGGAGTTCAGAGATGTAGTCTTTGGGGTTTTCTTAAAGAAACCAGATAAAGGCAGATCCAAATACTTTAAAATTCCTCAGCCCTCAGGTATCTAAGTATTCATTAAGTAAAGGGTGAGTATGTTAGACATTAAAAGATTATAAAGAATTTATACAGTCTTGATGAATATACTTTCAGAGGATGAGTTATAATATTTTATAATCTCAGGAAGCTTTAGATACTTAATGCCATTTTCTTCTTAAATGTTACTAATATAACTTTTTGTAATTTTAAACCTTGGAAATTGTTTTCTACACTTACATCACTATCTATCTATCTGTATCTATGAATGGGACTTACTTGATATTGTGTGACAACATTAAAATGTCAGACATATCTTTGCCAAGAACAGAGAAAAGTCAGGGTTATTTTAAGCTAGTATAACTGTAAGCATGATTTGAGGAAGGCACAGAGATTTCAGGTGTCAAATTACTTTAACTTGAGCTAAGTACAACAAATCCCATTAAAAGGTCCTTATTAAAAAGTTAGTTAGATTTAAAAAAATATCTGTGACAATTTTGAAGGGCATGAAATGCAACAACAAAAAATTCTTATTTGAGCATGGGCTGTGCACGTATGTGTGTGTATGGGGAGAGGTGTCTGACTTTCCAATTGGCTTCCATAATAGTGTGTGGCCCTAACACACTTCAGAGCTCCTTACTAGAAGGTCATTTATCATCTATCAAGTCATTTGCAAATATCATGGCAATATCCAAATGGGTAGGTTTCCACTTTTAGGTTATAATATATGCAATGTAAAGACCTTTATGTGAGCTCCAAGTTTTAATGAAGTCTTCGAAAAGCCCATTTTAATTTTGCTTCACGTTTTTGTGTCTTCTCAATTTGTAAAAAGACAATCTGTAAGTCATGGGATTCCCTTAGAATCTCAGGACAAGTGCACTGTACTTTGCATAAATATTAATAGCATTATTTTCATAATTATTTCATATCATCCATTTCAGACTTGCACAAAAAATGGAAACATAAAAGTTCAGAATTGCATATTACTTTGAGTAGGTCATAGGCTCTCATTTTATGAGCTTCCACTATATAACCGTTTTGATTTTGTTGATTAAGGATTTGATTTATTATACTTGTCCTCATTCTGTTATCTTTCCACACTCTCTTCTACTGCTCTACCCCTCCCCACTTAGGGCCTTTAGACTTGCTTTCCCTCTGCTCTGCCCTCAGCTATTTCTCCCTCCCTTCCTTCAAATCTTTGTCCAAGGGTCACATTAGCAGGCAAACCTTATCTATCCGCTACTTCTAACATGAAACCTCTCCCTAGTGCTCCTTAATGCCCTTTCTTGCTTAATTTTTCTCCATAGCGCATATCACCACCTGGCTGGCTATGTATTTTACTCATTTATGAGTGGCCTATCCCCCTCCCAGTAGAATGCAAACTCTATATTTGTTTTGATTATTGCTCTATCTCACCATCGAGAACTGTGCCTGGCACATAGTAGGTACTCAATAATATTTGCTGAGTGAATTAATATATACAGTACAATTTAAATTTTCTTTCAAATTACCACACGGTATATGCAAACAGTCATTAAATGGTGAATATCACATACCACACAAGAGGCTTCATATTGCTTCCCCAGTTTAGGCCTCAAAAATGCACTGAAAAATTAATAGAAATAATTGTTTTAAACGTGAGGAAAATCATTATTAGAGCATCCTTATGACATATTTTCAACGAATAAGACATAGTGCTATGAAACAAATTTCACGGCTCCCTATGGCTTGTTAAAGAGCGGGTATTAAACAGCTGACGACATTTGCTTTTATATGTGTGATTACAGATATGAAAAAGCTGTGGATTTCTACGTTTTCTGTATCCAGCCTTATTCTGAAGACTTTTTACCTAATCGGATTCTAAATCACCAATGGTCAGAAGCGTTGCATTACTCATGTGTACCGTCATTTCAAAAACTGAACACAGCTTGTGGCATATGATTTTCAGAATCTAATTTCTTAACTGATAAATCTCTAAAATAATAATAATTAATAATAATAATAATCATGGAAACCTTGTTTCCTGTTTATGGAAATAGGTTTCAGGTTTTTCCAAGAAAAAAAAAATTTCTTATCAAAAATGATTCTTCTCAGAGGCTTTAACCAGGAAGATTACACTAGCTGAATCCGAGCAAAAATGGTTAACAAGTGGGCATAGCAGACATTCAACAAACAGGAGCTGGAAAAACAACAGGTCACCGGGCTGGAATTACAGCAGGAGATGGAGGGGGAATTGGACACAGGAGCACAACCAGTCATTATTACCTTCCCTAATTCCCCGCCCCCTCTCCCTAGGCTCTCTGCCCTCTCACCCCCTAAATAATGTATATATTTATTCCACAGCTGCCAACCTGCTTGCCGTCAAACTTCACTGAAATATTTTTTTAATGCGTGTTTTTACGCGGGTGCAGAAGGCTCGATTTCCAGCCCCAGAGAGGGAGCTGCAGGCTGTGGCGCGGCCTCGGCAGCAGCGGCAGCGGCAACGACGACGACCCAGGCGGCCCCAGGAGCGCTCCCAGCCCAGGGCGGCCCACGGTGCGCCCTCTGCGCCCCTCACCTGGTTTGCCGCCACAGGAAGGTCTGGATGGGCAAGGGGATGCCGCGACCGCTGTCTTGCTCTTGGCCCTCGGAGCTCTTCCTCTTCACCATGATGGTGGCTCCTGGGAGTTCCACCGCAGGACCCAGCGCTGGCTCCTCGCTAGCCGCGGCCGCTTCCTCCCGCTGCTCTCCCCAACTCTCATCCCCTCCTTCCCTGAGGCAGAGCAGACGCTCTCCGCCCTGATCCCCCGTCCCTCTCCCCTTCCCCAGCCCCTCCCCGCGCGTGGAACATGGCTGCGGGAGGAGGGGAGGGCTGGAGGAACCGAGGAGCGAGGACGGAGGCGCTCGGAGAAGCTGTCCGCCTCGCCGCCCCCGCGTCCTCTCCTTGCTTTCAGCACCTCCCACTGTGGACAGCGGCCCGCGCCGGACAGGGGTCAGGTTGCGCAGCCATGGGACGGCCAAAAGGGTCCCAGCTCGGCACCGCGCGCAGGTCCCCTGCGTGGCCTCTTTAGACCCCAGAATTCGGCTTCCTCCCCTCAGGAGTTGCACCCCAGGAGTGTCCCCTGTCCTGCTTCCCAACCTTGGCAGCTGAAGAACTGTCACGTTCCGGGGAGGAGGAGCTTTGGGGAGCCGCAGAGCAGTCGCTATAACCCTGGCATCCTTCGTACCTCCAGCAAGGAGGTCAGGAGTCCACCCTCGGGATTCAGCAGAAGGAGCACATGAAAATTATTAGAAGTCTAAACCAGGAAGGAAGCAAGTTTGGCAAAACAGAAAGCTTGAAAGTTCTCTGATGTGAGAATTTATTGTAAAAGGGTAACCACAAGAAACTAACCATGCTTGTTTTGCCAAAGCAGAAATATTGCCAAACTAACCAGTTGTATCAGTTAATTACAACTTGAGAAAGAACACTGATATTCATGTTCATTCCATTGATATCTGCCATTTTACTTGAGTTGTCATAGTCAAAGCCCTGTACTATAGCTTATAAGTAGATTATTGTTAGATGTTTTATCTGGCAGTAAAACAAGTAGGGGGTGGGGTCAACAGTGAAGCAGTGTGAGTAAAAAACCATTGCTGTGGATCCAAATACTTGCAAATGAACATAGTCATACACCATTTTGAGCAAAGGTATTGGTGTGATCCACGAAATGGAGAATCAGACACCCCAGGGCCTAATCTCAACAGATAGGAATACCTTCTATTAACTACGTGTGTGTCTACACCATATAGAGACAACTATATGGTATGTATTGGCATTTTCAGTCACAGAAATAAATTCTTCGTTTAATTTCTTAAAGTTTTTTTTTTCCTTTTTAATCATTGGACAAAGGATCTTATAATTAGTATCAGCAGCTCTGTGAGGAGGAAAAAAATAACAGTGATGTTTTATAACATCAATGAGTAACTTCATTTCTTAGAACTATGTGATAGTCATGTTTTTTTCAGTCATTCATAGATACTTTTCATTGCTTAAGATTACAAATATCTAGGGCTAGGACACACAAAGGAAACTTAGAGACAGTCCACTCCTATTTCCAAATTGTACTGATAAGGGTGATGAGGCCTAGGGTTATGAAGTGACTTCCTAGCTGGTTAATGGTTAGGACCCAAAGGAGAAGCAAGTCCTTATGATTCTCATCACAGAGCTCTTTTCTTTTATAGGCTATATGGTAAATAGGTTTTCTCTCATGCCAACTCAGATCAATTGGTAGGGCCTTGCTGTTGAGAAAGACTGTGGAGGTAAGGCCCCAGTACTTCAATAAAAGACTGCTGTTATTGATTAGTGCTGTCTGCTATGTGAACAGCATAGGGTAAATTACACACTTTTGTTACTTCTCAAAGTTATTCTTTATACGCAATCTTTGAGCCTAACTTTCAATATTTCTTCTGCCTCACTTGTAGATGCCCTCACTCACAATGTTACTTAATGTCGTCAAAGGTATTCTACCCTAAGAGAGGTAATATGTCTCAGTGTACCAGACTTAGATTTGATCATTGGGAAATATGTCATTCTTAGTTTGGATCTTCATTGGGTTTTCTTGAGCTGTTTCTCATTTCTCATGTTGCTAAATGTCTTGGGTTTCTGCATTATTATGATGTGACCTGTCTGACTAGGATCTCAAAGCTGCCAGGGCAGGGCTAAAGCTCTGAGTACAGGCTAACTCCAGTTTTGCTCCTCTTGAAGTCATCTTTTAATATGAATCTTGAAACAAAGAAAGATAGATGCTAAATAGTTTACTCATATTTACTGAGTCCATTTTATATGCCAAGCACTAATCTATATAGATTCCTGCCCATAAGAAACTCACAGTATTGAAGGGAAGACAGATAGGTAAAGAAAAGGGTGCAATGGGAGACATGATACAAATTTACTTATGAACAAAAGGACAAGGCAGAAAATGTGGGCAAGAATCAGACGGAGAAAGATTTTGTATGGCAGCCTACAAAGTTTGGATAGGAAGATTTTAAGCAGGCCAATAAACACTTCATTTCCATTCGAAAGTGACTGATATGACTGGAATGTAGAGGTTACTTGAAATAGGCAAGAGTTGTATGTGGGAACCTAAGTCTGGAGATTAGAAAAATATCCTATGAGATCCTGAACTAAGGACATGACAACAGAGCTAGAGATAAGGAGATGAGTTTGAGTGGACTTGCAGAGGCAGAATAGATAGGACTTGATAACAAGTGGGCATGGGGAAAGAAAAATAGCACAGTGGTTAAAAGCTTAGGTGTTGAGCCAGACGGTTTTGACTCTAGTCCTACCTCGTATTAGATATAACACCCTGGGAAAGGTTCTTCACTATGGTTTTCAAGTAATAGTATTGATACTTTCTCCATAGAGATGTTGTGAAAATTAATGTTAATACTTGTAAAGAATTTAAGAGAGTCCCTGATCTATACTAAGCCTTCAGTAAATATCAGCTGAAGCTCTAAATTTTCTATTTTGAGCAACTGAGTAATGATGATCTCATTCAAAGAAAGAAAAAGTTGGCAAGGAGAATCATGTTCTTATTTTATGAGTGTGTATGCGAGAATTAATTAGTTTCCCTTGAGTAGCTATTGGAAATTCCAATGGATACCATGAAGAGGCAGCTAGAAATATGGATGTGGAGCCCAGAAGGGTTAACGGGGTAGGATAGATTGATTAACACTGTATAAAAGATAGTGAAACCCATGGAAGTAGATAAAGTAATTCAGGTGAACATATGGAAAGAGAAAAAAAGAGCCCAATTTGGAAGTATAGGGGACAACAACTTTAGTCATTTGTCACCAAAGATGTTTTTGAGAGATGACAGCATAGGATAGGATAGTGGGGTAGGCAAAATTCTAAGATGGCCCCCAAGATCCCTGCCCCTTGCTAAACATACACATCTTCTCCAAGTTATTAATAAAAACCATACTAACCTAGGTGCGGCAGTGAAACAATTTATATAAACTAAGATTTTAAAAAAATTATTAATAGACTTTATTTCTGAGGGCAGCTGTGGTTTAAAGAAAGAATACACAGACAGTTCTCATCTATTCTCTCTTTTCCAGCCCACAATCTCTCCTTTTAACAACTTGCGTTGGTATGGTACATTTGTTATTATTGATGAGCCAATTTGATACATTATTAACTAAATCCATAGTTTACATTAGTGTTCACTCTTTATGTTGTAGAGTTGTATAGGTTTTTCCAAATAATGTCATTTATCCATCATTATGATATACAGAATAGTTTCATGCTTTAAAAATGTTCTCTGCTCTACCTAATTCCTCCCTGCTCCTCCCCAGCCCCTGGCAACCACTAATCTTTTCACTGTCTCTATAGTTTTACCTTTCCCAGAATGCAATATAGTTGGAATAATACAGTACGTAGTTTTTTCAGACTGGCTTCTTTCATTTAGCATTTAAGTTTCCTTCATGTCTTTTTGTAACTTGATAGCTTATTTCTTTTTATTGCTAAGTAATATTCCATTTGTATGGCTGTACCACAGTTTATTTATCCATTCATCTTTTTTTTTTTTTTGGCTGTGCTGCATGGCTTGTGGGATCTTAGTCACCCCACCAGGGCTCAAACCTGGGTGCTTGGCAGTGAAAGCATGGAGTCCTAACCACTGAACCGCCAGGGAATTCCCTATCCATTCGTCTATTGAAGGACACCTTGGTTGCTTCCAATCCTTGGCAATTCTGAGTAAAGATGCTACAAACATTTTGTGTGCAGGTTTTTGTGTAGATGTAAGTTTTCAACACATTTGGTAAAATACCTAGGAGTGCAATTGCTAGATGATTTTTTAAGACTGATTAGCTTTGTAAGAAACTGTCAAACTGTCATCCAAAGTGTCTGTACCATGGAATTTTTTTTAAATAAGAGATTTGGACATATTTATGGGCCAGAATTAAAGGGTCATTTTAGAAGGAAATGTTGAGCATATTTAAGAGAGAGAATAATTAATTAACCAGGTTCTGGAGCACAGCTGGATTTATCAGTCTTTGGTGGAAAACTAATTCCTAGGATGGGAGATAAAAAGGAAGAATGGTAGAGTCTAAGTTAGAAGGAAAAGAGGAAGAATGAGAATATGAGAGTGTTCAGGCTTGATGGCCTATGTAAGCTCTGTAGTAATCAATAAGGTCATTTTTAATGAGTGATATTTAATAGATAAAAGTAGGGTATTTGTCAGAAAAATATTAATAGCAGGTAGCATATATTGAATACTCGTTATATGTCAAGGTCTGTTTTAAGTGTATCAATCAATTGATCCAAAAGACTGCTGTCAAAACTTAAAGTGGAGAAAACTGAGCCACAGAAAGGTTACATAACCTGCCTGAGGTCACACAGTAAGTGCTAAAAGAAACTGTGAAGTCTGGCTTCAAAGTTATACCCTAAATTTCTATTACAATACTGAGTATTGTGAAGTTTTGAGGGTTTGGAAGAAGTGCTATGAATCATGTAAATGAGAGCTACTTAAGGACATACGACAGAACTTCTCTGTTAATGGTAGAAGATGAAGAGCTAACGGTCCTTTCCATTTCCAAATCCCCTTAAGGCAATGAGTCATATGGAGGTGGAAAAAAATCCATAATAAGCACTGTAAAGATCTGTTTTCAAAATAACGTTTTAGTGGAGAATTAAGATTACCATGATGGTTCACTTCTCATACCTCACTGAAAACCTCCAAATACTTTTTGCCTTTGGGAAAGAAACCTGCCTTCCCTAAGTGCTTTCCTCTATGCTGTCTTCTTTAATACATTTCTTTTACAATTCAGATGAACACTGTTGGAGGAAAGCTAAGAACTGAGTTAATCTGTCAATCATAGCACCAGGGTTAATAAACCAGTCCATGATAATCACTGCATATCATTATCTCACTGTGCAACCATTGAATTGGATGTGGAGCTTTCCCAATGATGGCACTCAGTGATGGAGTGGCTTTGGGTCAGAAGAGGAAACTGGCTACTGGGCTTTAGGAAGCATGTGAAAGGAAACTGCAAGAAGATCCACACAGATGTAGCTAAATATATGTCAGCTTTGAAAGTTATCCTCTCTTTTAAATGGAAGGGTGAATTTTGATAGTGGCCAGGCACCAAGTTGCCAGATGAGTATATAAATAAACATTCTTTGCAAATAAACTGAGCAGAGGAGAACTCTGTCTGGATTTTGGAAAAGACTGCTTTAGTAAGCAGAATCCAGAATGCTGTGTTAGTATATGAAGAGCTTGTAGTAATATAAACATTCATAGTAATTAATAAAAACAGTTTTAGCAAGAGCCCACTGTTACTCTACAGCAACCCACTAGAATTTGAAGATGAAGCATGATTGCTGCTGTCATGTGTCTATCAGTCAAAGTGTACAATGAAAACACTGACGCTGTAGTTTTGGAGTTTGAGGGGAGAGGCCACACCCATTATGCAGGAGTGGATATATCCCATGTGTCTTGGCTATCCTTAGCCCAAATAGCTGATATCTCTAAGGACAGCAGTCTCAGTGGTCCCTCAGTGAGAAGAACAAAGCTCCAAATCCCAAGTCCATACTCATCTGAGCTCCTTACTCTGGTTTGCAAGGTTCTCCATGATTGATTTCATTACATACAACTCTTACCACTCTACCTTGCTCTAGATACTGTCTTCCTCCATATCTTTACAAGGCTGGTACCTTTTCACCATTCAGGTCTCAGTCCAAATATAACCTTGTCATATAAGACTGTTTATTAACCTGCCTGAAATTGTCTTCTCTAACCTGTTCCAGAAATATTATTCCCCCCTGTTTTTTACTTCATAAAATTTATCATTCTCTGAATATCATATTTACTTGTTTTAATGTTTGTTCAGTCTAGAGAATAGCAAAAGAATCTATAAGATATTCAAGAATAAATCTAACAAAACATTTAATACCATTTTGGAAACAACACCATAAATTGTTTAAATTCATAGAGACTGGCAAAAATACCATGTTCCTAGGTAGGGAGAGTCACTTTCTTAAAGATATCTTGCATTTAATCAACAAACTATTAGGATCCATAATATATTAAGATTTATTGCAAAATCAATAAGCAAAGACAAAAAATTTGAAAAATGAGAATATGCTCATATCTCATCAGTGGTCCCAATAGTCAATATGCTCAGTCTCATGAATAACCTGGGAAATGTAAATAAAAACAATTTTATTTCTCTCCAAATCCATAAAGTTAAAAAACTTTAAAAGTCTGATAACTCTTAGCTAATGCAATGAAACAAGAAAAGGAATAAAATGTATAAACATTGAGAAGGAAGAAAAAAATAAAATTTTGTTCGCAAATGACATGATCATCTGTACAGAAATTTCACAAGAATTGACAAAAAAAAAACTCTGAAAAAAATGATTATAGCAAGGCTGCAGGATGCAAGGTCAATATACAAAAGTCAATCACTTCCCTATACACTAGCAATGAGCAAGTGGAATTTGAAATTAAAAACACAATACCAAGTATGTTAACACCCCTCAAAATGAAATACTCAGGTATAAATCTAAAAGAATATGTACAAGAACTATGTGAAAAAAAGTACAAAACTCTAATAAATGAAATCAAAGAGGAACTAAAAAATGGAGAGATATTCCATATTCATGGATAGGAAGACTCAATATTATCAGGGCGCCTGTTCTTCCCAAATTCATCTACAGATTCAATGCAATCCCAATAAAAACACGAGCAAGTTATTTTATGTATAGTGACAACCTGACTTTAAAGTTTGTATGGAGACCCACAATAGCCATCACAATATTAAAGAGAAACAAAGTTGGAGGACTGACGCTATCCAACTTTAAGACTTACTATAAAGCTACAGTAATCAAGACAATGTGGTATTGGAGAAACAACAGACAAATAGATCAATGGAACGTAATAAAGATCCTAGAAATAGACCCACATAAATATAGTCATTGATCTTTGAAAAGGAGTAAAGGCAATACAAGGAGCAAAGATAATTTCTTCAGCAAATGGATTTCCACATGCAAAGAAATGAATCTTGACACAGACCTTACGTCTTTTCAAAAAATTAGTTCAAAATAGATCAAAGATCTAAATGTAAAACACAGAAGTATAAAACTCTTAGAAAATAACATAGAGGAAAACCTTGATAACCTGTAGTATGGCAATAAAACCCATTTTTTGTGTGTGTGGCATAAAATGATGTTTTAGATAAAACACCAAAGGCACAATCCATGAAAGAAATAAGCTGGACTTTGTCAAAATTAAAAACTTCTGCTCTGTGAAATGCAATGTCAAGAGAACGAGAAGATGAGTCACAAACTGGAAGGAAATATTTGCAAAAGACACATCTGAGAACTGTTACCCAAAACATACAAAGAACTGTTAAAATTCAACAACAAGACAACAAACAGCCCCATTTAAAAATGTGCCAACGACCTTAACAGAACCTCACCAAAAAGACAGACAGATGTCAAATAATATATTAAAAGATGTTTCACATCATATGTCATCATGGAAATGCAAATTAAAATGTCACTACACACCTTAGTAGGCCCAGACCCAGAACACTGGCAATGCTGGCGAGGATGCTGGTGAGGATGTAGAGCAACAGAAACTTGATACATTGCTGGTGGGAATGCAAAATGATACAGCCACTTTGGAAGATAGATTGGCAATTTCTTAGAAAATGAAACATATTCTTACCATAAGATTCAGCAGTCACACTCCTTGGTATTTAACACAGATGAACTGAAAATTTGTGCCCACCCAAAAATCTGCATGTAGATAATTTTGGCAGTTTTGTTCATAATTTCCAAAACCTGGAAGCAACTGAGTTATCTTTCAATAGGTGAATGGATAAATAAATTGCGGTACATCCAGAAAATGAAGTACTATTCAGTATTAAAAAAATGAGCTATCAAGCTATGAAAAGACATGGCAGAGCTTAAATACATATTACTAATTGAAAGAAGCCAATCTGAAAAGGCTATAAACTGTAAGATTCCAACTATATGACATTCTGGAAAAGGCAAGACTATGGAGACAGTAAGAAGATCAGCTGCTGCCAGAGGTTGGTGAGGGAGGAGAGGAGAATAGGCAGAACAGAGAGGATTTTTCAAACAGTGAAAATACTCCATATGATACTATGATGAATGTATGTCATTATACATTTATCCAAACCCACAGAATGTACATCAAGAGTGAACTGTGGGGATTCCCTGGTGGCACAGTGGATAAGAATCTGCCTGCCGATGCAGGGGACACGGGTTCAAGCCCTGGTCTGGGAAGATCCCACATGCCGCAGAGCAGCTAAGCCTGTGCGCCACAACTACTGAGGCTGCGCTCTAGAGCCTGTGAGCCACAGCTACTGAAGCACGCATGCCTAGAGCCCGTGCTCTGCAACAAGAGAAGCCACCACAATGAGAAGCCTACGCACCGCAACGGAGAGCAGCCCCCCCCACTCGCGGCAACTAGAGATAAACCCCGCACGCAGCAACAAAGACCCAACTCAGACATAAATAAATAAATAAATAATTTTATTTAAAAAAAAAAAAAAAAGAGTGAACCGTAAGATAAACTATGGATTTGGGGTGATTGTGATGTGTCAATGTAGTTTCATTACTTTAACAAATGCCCACTCTAGTGGGATAATATGGGGGATACAGATAATGGGAAAGGCTATGCTGGTGTGTGGGCAGGGGATAAATGAGAAATCTCTGTACCTTTCTCTCGATTTTGCTGTAAACCTAAAACTGCTCTAAAAATAGTCTTCCAAAAAGTCTGGTCATACCAAGTTTTGTCAAGAATAGAACTGCCAGCAAGAACTTAATTTATAAAATAATTTTGGAGACTAATGTGGCAATATCTAGGAAAACTGAAATATGTGTACACTTCAACAACTCCCAAAGTAGACTTTGGAGGATTTATCACATATATACACAAAAAGATAAGAACAATAATTATTCATAACAACATTTTAGTGAATTCTAAGCATCCGATGCATACCCATATATAGGAGAGTGGATAAATTATCTATGACACATTCACACGTTGGAATAATATATAGCAGCTACCATGTATGAATTAGAGCTCCATGTATCAACATGGGAAAATTTCCAAAATACAGTGTTGATTGAACAAAACAACTTGCAGAATTATCTTATGGTACAATAACATTTACTTTAAAAGTAAAAAAAGTAAAACATTGCTATATATGCTATGTATATTTAGGCATAATAATGTAATGAAAATATGTTTGGCTATTATCCTGACCTGAGCTTCCCAGGAAACGCGGGCTTAAAACATTGGTTTACATGTTACTTCTTATTAGGGAGTGTAATTCAAGGGGGTGGAAGTGAACTAAAAATAGATTAGGTAGGGAAGGAGGCAAAGCTAATAGGATGGTGCATTACTAAGCTGAGTACTACTTTGTATCAAAAGAAATTGCTTAACACCTATCCTTCTCAAACTCTTCCAAAATATAGCAGAGGGAGGAACACTCCCAAACTCATTCTATGAGGCCACCATCACCCTGATACCAAAACCAGACAAAGATGTCAGAAAGAAAGAAAACTACAGGCCAATATCACTGATGAACATAGACGCAAAAATCCTCAACAAAATACTAGCAAACAGAACCCAACAGCACATTAAAAGGATCATACACCATGATCAAGTGGGGTTTATCCCAGGGATGCAAGGATTCTTCAATATACACAAATCAATCAATGTGATACACCATATTAACCACCTGAAGGAGAAAAACCAGATGATCATCTCAATAGATGCAGAGAAAGTTTCGACAAAATTCAACACCCATTTATGATAAAAACCCTCCAGAAAGTAGGCACAGAGGGAACTTACCTCAACATAATAAAGGCCATATATGACAAACACACAGCCAACATTGTCCTCAATGGTGAAAAACTGAAACCATTTCCATTAAGATCAGGAACAAGACAAGGTTGACCACTCTCACCACTATTATTCAAAATAGTTTTGGAAGTTTTAGCCACAGCAATCAGAGAAGAAAAAGAAATAAAAGGAATACAAATTGGAAAAGAAGTAAAGCTGTCACTGTTTGCAGATGACATAATAGTATACATAGAGAATCCTAAAGATGCTACCAGAAAACTACTAGAGCTAAGCAATGAATTTGGTAAAATAGCAGGATACAAAATTAATGCACAGAAATGTCTTGCATTCCTATACACTAATGATGAAAAATCTGAAAGAGAAATTAAGGAAACACTCCCATTTACCACTGCAACAAAAAGAATAAAATACCTAGGAATAAACCTACCTAAGGAGACAAAAGGCCAGTATGCAGAAAATTATAAGACACTGAAGAAATTAAAGATGATACAAATAGATGGAGAGATATACCATGTTCTTGGATTGGAAGAATCAACATTGTGAAAATGACTATACTACCCAAAGCAATCTACAGGTTCAATACAATCCCTATCAAACTACCACTGGCATTTTTCACAGAACTAGAACAAAAAGTTTCACAATTTGTATGGAAACACAAAAGACCCCAAACAGCCAAAGCAATCCTGAGAAAGAAAAACGGAGCTGGAGGAATCAAGTTCCCTGACTTCAGACTATACTACAAATCTACAGTAATCAAGACAGTATGGTACGGGCACAAAAACAGAAATATAGATCAATGGAACAGGATAGAAAGCCCAGAGATAAACCCACGCACATATGGTCACCTTATCTTTGATAAAGGAGTCAAGAATATACAATGGAGAAAAAACAGCCTCTTCAATAAGTGCACTGGGAAAACTGGACAGCTACATGTAAAAGAATGATATTAGAACACTCCCTAACACCATACACAAAAGTAAACTCAAAATGGATTAAAGACCTAAATGTAAGGCCAGACACTATCAAATTCTTAGAGGAAAACATAGGAAGAACACTCTATGACATAAATCACAGCAAGATCCTTTTTGACCCACCTCTTAGAGCAATGGAAATAAAAACAAAAATAAACAAATGGGACCAATGAAACTTAAAAGCTTTTGCACAGCAAAGGAAACCATAAACAAGATGAAAAGACAACCCTCAGAATGAAAGAAAATATTTGCAAATGAAGCAACTGACAGAGGATTAAGCTCCAGAATATACAAGCAGCTCATGAAGCTCAATATCATAAAAAGAAACAACCCAATCAAAAAATGGGCAGAAGACCTAAATAGACATTTCTCCAAAGAAGATATACAGATTGCCAACAAACACATGAAAGAATGCTCAACATCATTAATCACTAGAGAAATGCAAACCAAAACTACAATGAGATATCATCTCATACCGGTCAGAATGGCCATCATCAAAAAATCTACAAACAATAAATGCTGGAGAGGGTATGGAGAAAAGGGAACCCTCTGGCACTGGGAAGTTGGTGGGAATGTAAATTGATACAGCCACTACAGACAACAGTATAGAGGTTCCGTAAAAAAATAAAAATAGGGCTTCCCTGGTGGCGCAGTGGTTGAGAGTCTGCCTGCCGATGCAGGGGACATGGGTTCATGCCCTGGTCCAGGAAGTTCCCACATGCCGTGGAGCGGCTAGGCCCGTGAGCCATGCCTGCTGAGCTTGTGCGTCTGGAGCCTGTGCTCCACAACGGGAGAGGCCACAACAGTGAGAGGCCTGCATACCGCACAAAAAAAAAAAACTAAAAATATAACTACGATACCACCTAGCAATCCCACTACTGGGCATATAATCTGAGAAAACCATAATTCAAAAAGTCATGTACCACAATGTTCACTGCAGCTATATTTACAATAGCCAGGACATGGAAGCAACCTAAGTGTCTACTGACAGATGAATGGATAAAGAAGATGTGGCACATATATACAATGGAATATTACTCAGCCATAAAAAGAAACGAAATTGAGTTATTTGTACTGAGGTGGATGGACCTAGACTCTGTCATACAGAGTGAAGTCAGAAAGAGAAAAACAAATACCATATGCTAACAGGTATATATGGAATCAAAAAAAAAAGTCATGAAGAACCTAGGGGCAAGATGGGAATAAAGACGCCGACCTACTAGAGAATGGACCTGAGGACATGGTGAGGGGGAAGGGTAAACTTTGACAAAGTGAGAGAGTGACATTGACATATATACACTATCAAATGTAAAATAGCTAGCTAGTGGGAAGCAGCAGCATAGCACAGGGAGATCAGCTGGGTGCTTTGTGACCGCCTGGAGGGGTGGGATAGGGATTGTGGGAGGGAGGGAGGGAGGGAGACGTCTCGCAAGAGGGAAGAGATATGGGGATATATGTATATGTATAACTGATTCACTTTGTTATAAAGCAGAAACTAACACACCATTGTAAAGCAATTATACTCCAATAAAGATGTTAAAAAAAAAAAAAAAAAAGCAATTGCTTGCTTGATCTGGGAACTGTTCTTTGAGAACTTGCTTCTCAGAATAACTGCTTCTCCAGAGAGTGTATCTACAGAAGGAAGCGAGAAAAGTGTACCTGGAGGTTTGATTTGCTCTATGGAGTATAGTTCCTTTGTAACAGGGAAGAACAAATCTGACTCCATACTAGATCTGTTTCTTTTAGTTTAACCTTTGTATTCTATTTCTTTTGCTTCAAGTTAAGAAGGGCACCTATAGCCTGAAATATACAGGACAGCCATTCTCAAGGCTCTGACCTTTAAGGGTGTAACACTTCTCCATTCAGATAGAGATTAAAAGTTGCAGAACAGAGAATAACATTTGTCTTGTTGGAGGTTTACAGGAACATCGTGACCCGACCTACAAGGACAGCTGCAAGAACGAAGGATTCCGACACCAAGAAGTTTGCACCAACCACCCATGCCCCTCCCTCAGCTTGCCTTTAAAAATGCTTTGATGAAATCCTTCAGAAAGTTCAGGATTTGGGAGGCATGAGCCACCTATCTCCTCGCATGGTCCTGTAAGAAAACTTTCTCTGCTCCAGACTCCGATGTTTCAGTTTGTTTGGCCTCATTGTGCGTTGGGCACACAAATTTGCGTTTGGTAACACATTCACACTCTCTGGACACATATGTGTGGGTGCAGAGAGAGTCCTGCAGCATCTCATCTCAAAACAGATTTCTGGGTTACTAGTAGCGTATGTGGCAGAGGCATCAGGCAAGGTGAAGTTGGCAAGAGTCCGCACAGTACTGGTCTCTGCAGAAATGCTGGAGGTTGAACAAGGGGTCACTGACTCCAGAAACAGGTGAGGCCAAGAGGGTTTGAAATGGCACATAAGAAGCTCAAATATGATAACCACCGTTCATCCTTAAAAACAAAGACCCTGGAACCTGGGTCCTTCCTGGGTTCAAACACCAGCATTGTGGCTCACAAGCCATGTAACATTGAAAATGACACTTAACATCTCTGGGAGTATCTTCATCTGAAAAATGAGAACAACAAGCGTAGCTATTTTGTAAGGCTGTTGTGAGGATTAAGTGAATCAATATATTTTCTGGTTCCAACCGTCGTATAACAATGATTAGTCTAAATCTTTGTGGCATAAAACAAACATTTTATTGGGCTTATGATTAGTGAGTCAGGAATTTGGGAAGTATCAGCAGGATAGTTCTCATTTTTAGTCTCTCATGCAGTTACAGTTAGTGAGTTGGGACTGTAGTTATTTGAAGACTTAAATGGTCTGTATGCCCAAGACAGCTCACTTACATTGCTGACAGGTGATACTGCCTGACAGCTGGGAGTTCAGCTCAGGCTGTCAACTGTAGCAAGTATACACAGCCTCTCCAGAGTGTCAGTCTCTGGGTAGCTGGATTTTTTTTTTTTACAGCTCAAATCACCCAGAGAGCATCCCAAGAGAACTAGGTGGAAGCTGCCTAGTCTTTTCTGATCTAGCCTCAAAAGCCATGTAGCAGCACTTCTGCTGCTGTCTATTGGTTATAAGTAAGTCACTAAGGTTCCTCCAGAGTCAAGAGGTAGCAACATAGATTCCACCTCTCAATGGGAGGAGTGTCAAAGAATTTGCAGACACCTTTTAAAATAACCACACTATAGGTAAAGCACTTGGAACAGTGCCTGTTCTACTCTATCATTAGTACTATTCTTTGGACATGATGCCATAGCCTTTTAGCCTTTTAAATGAACTCTTCTGTAGCTTAGTCATTTTTATTTTGTCTTGATGTTACAATCCATGATGTTTCTTTATGGAGTGACACTGGGGAAGATGGACAAACAACAGTTCTGGTAATTCTCAGAGCTGATGTTATATAAACCTTGCAGTTATATGGAGAAGATGGCTAGAGCATTTTCATTTAATTTTTCTTTGCCACTTGGTGTCTTGTTAGGGCTTGTTAGTCAACACATCCCTGAAGCACAGGGTGAAATGACACATTGTCGCTTGTTGATGCCTGCAGAGGATGGGGGTGGATGCTAGCTCCTGACATCACTTTAGGATCCACTTACTTAAAATCATGATACACAAATGGTCAGTCCCTTAACAGGTCAGATCTGTTTTAACTTTAATTCATGCCAGTTCTCTGATTCCTATCAGTTGTCCAACAGCTCTGTTTCTGGAGTAAAAAAACTTTTTCTTCTATAGATTTAAGAAGACAGGAAGAAATATGTATACTGTCCTTCAGGTAGACTTCAATATCATAAAGCCTATTTTTGTTTGTTTCTAGCTTTATAAACAATCACATGTATTTTGGTTGAAAGACTAGGAAAGCTTCCTGATGCTGGAAGCCATATTTGCTGAGTCACTGTGTATTTGTTTTCATTTAACGTTGGTATGCTGAACATTTGAAATATTTTAAATTCTCAGGCTTCATTATTATGCAGTTTGTCATATTATGATGAGGAAGATGTATATATTTCCACTTTAGATCATACTGTAATGTTGTAATGAAGGAAGCTTTATTTTATTAAGGTGGAAATGCTGAGCAGCCCCTTAGAAAATTATCTTTCAATTTAATTTTCCTTCTGAAGTATAGGAAAAAAAAGATTTTTAACAAATATTCTTTTATATCAGCACAATTAAAAGAATGAAGAGACTCATGTTTTCCTAGAGTCTAAACGATTTTTGCACAGGGGTCAATTTAGAAAAAATAAAATTGTTTATTTTAGAAAGTGTGTCCTTTTAAAGTATGGAAAATGCAATATCTGCACTTAATATTCTATTGGCATTTCTAATTAATGAAAGGTTTGTTGGTGTGTAACTGGCTGAAATTTCAGAAATACTGTAATGCTGGTATGTAATATGCAATGCAATAATGCAATATGTAATAATGAGCACTGGTGTGAGAGGAGACCTGGTGATGCTGGGCTCCTTAGGAAATAACCAGGGAGAAACAGTCTCACTGTTAACACTTCTCCCTGCTGCTGTGTCGCTGCTTTTACTCCTCCTTCCTTCTGTTCTCTAGTGCATGTAGGGTGGGAGCCTGTCCATGATTCAGTCATGTGGCGGCAGCAGCACAAACCCCAGACCCTGACCTGCCCCTGCAGAGAGAGCTTTCCCTGTTCCACAGTGAATACAACAACTATTTCTTGCACACCAACTGCATCTGGGAGTCTGCTTGCAGAGAAACCAGCAGTGCGACCTTGGGCAGCACCTCCTCCCCAGAGGAAGGGAATTTGATATGCAGAAACACTTGCAATTTGATTTAAAATACGATCAAACTCTGACAGCTCATAGTTTTCTCTTTTAAAAAGGCAAGCAATAACCACTGATCAAATAGCTTTTATTTTCAGCATAATCATTCTTATCGATGGAACCAAGATCAAGCAAGCCTGCCCAAGACCCTCTTGGGGATTTATTTCACACTGTACTTCTGAGCTACAGGCGTAGCAAAACTCAGCTCTTCTCGTTTCCTGATCCAAAGTGTTGTACATCTGGATCAATATCGTTTTACCTGATCAAGAAATAAACTACACATTTATCAACCCTAGTGCTGACTAACTGGATTCTAGAAGAGACTGATAGATTTCTTGAAACCATTTGTTTTCAATCTTGGTGATTAGACTCTTATCAGAGGAGATTAAAAAATATTAATATCTGGGTTCCATCCCTGATCAATTAAATCAGAATCACTGGAGACAGAAAAGTTTCTGAATATTTTTACAGAGCTTTGCAGGTAACTCTAAAGTGCAAACTGGATGAAGAACAGCTGTGCTCTAATCCGGCTAAAGTCAAAATACACATATATTAGACCACACACAAAAGTAAACTCAAAATGGCTAAAAGACTTAAATAAAACACATGAC
Organism: Lipotes vexillifer; assembly: GCF_000442215.2. NCBI lineage: Eukaryota > Metazoa > Chordata > Mammalia > Artiodactyla > Lipotidae > Lipotes > Lipotes vexillifer. Next base: position 238,455 of record NW_006787533.1, read on the forward strand.
ACCTTAAAACTCCTAGAAGAGAACATAGGAAAAACATTCTCTGACATAAATTGTACCAATGTTTTCTTAGGTCAGTCTCCCAAGACAATAGAAATAAAAGCAAAAATAAACAAATGGGACCTAATCAAACTTACAAGCTTTTGTACAGCAAAGGCAACCATAAACAAAATGAAAAGACAACCTACAGAGCAGGAGAAAATATTTGCAAATGATTCAACTGCCAATGGCTTAATTTCCAAAATATACAACCGGCTCATACAACTCAATAACAAAAGGCCAAACAACCCAATTGAAAAATAGGCAGAAGACCTAAATAGACATTTCTCCAAAGAAGACATACAGATGGCCAACTGGCACGTGAAAAGATGCTCAACATCAAAACTACAATGAGGTACCACTTCACACCAATCAGAATGACTATCATTAAAAAGTCTACAAATAACATAAGCTGGAGAGGGTGAGGGGAAAAGGTAACCCCCCTACACTGTTGGTGGGAACGTAAATTGGTGAAGCCACTATTGAAAACATTACAGAGGTTCCTCAAAAAACTAAAAATAGAGTTGCCATATGATCCAGCAATCCCTCTCCTGGGCATATATCCAGACAAACTATAATTCAAAAAGATACATGCACCCCTATGTTCATAACAACATTATTTACAATAGCCAAGACATGGAAACAACCTAAATGTCCATCGACAGATGAATGGATAAAGAAGATGTGGTACACATATACAATGGAATATTACTCAGCCATAAAATGAAATAATGCCATTTGCAGCAACATGGATGGACCTAGAGATTGTCATACTAAGTGAAATGAGTCAGAAAGAAAAAGACAAATACCATGTGATACCACTTATATATTTGTGTCATAAAATATGACACAAATAAACTTATCTATGAAATAGAAACAGACTCACAGACATAGAGAACAGACTTGTGGTTGCCAAGGGGGAGGAGGATGGGGGAGGGATGGCTTGGGAGTTTGGGATTAGCAGGTGCAAACTATTATATATAGAATGGATAGGGCTTCCCTGGTGGCACAGTGGTTGAGAGTCCGCCTGCCGATGCAGGGGACATGGGTTCGTGCCCCAGGCCGGGAAGATCCCACGTGCCGTGGAGCGGCTGGGCCCGTGAGCCATGGCCGCTGAGCCTGCACGTCCAGATCCTGTGCTCCGTAGCGGGAGAGGCCACAGCAATGAGAGGCCTGCATACCCCCCCCAAAAAAAAAAAAAAAAAATGGATAAACAACGAGGTCCTCCTGTATAGCACAGGAACTATATTTGATATCCTGTGATAAGCCATAATGGAAAAGCATATGAAAAAGAATGTATATATACGTTTAACTGAATCACTTTGCTGTGCAGCAGAAATTAACACAACACAGTATCACTAGATCAACTATACTTCAATAAAATAAAGTTTTAAAAATACACATATATTAGAAAAAGCAGGTAAGTAGCTCAGGCCATAAGGGAAAACTGAATACATTAAAGGCACAGATAACAATTATTTAACTTTTATTATTTTAATACAGAAATGGTGACACACAAAAAACTGAAAAACAGAAGGAAACAACTCCACTTGTCGTACGAATAGGAATAACCAAGAAAGTAGTGTTTTAATCACCAGGAAAAGCAGAAACAAATACCGCAAAAGGAAACAATCCTCTAACTTCTACCTTCAACCTTTGATCAACATTTGTTCATGCAATAGGCCTCATCCAAAATAAATTTCATGGTTAGCAATAATAAATGTTCTTTACCTCCCACGAGAAATAATTCAAAACCCAGTTTGCCTAACTTTGATCATATTTTTTAAACGTGCCCAACATTACATAGATATGTAGCTTTTAATGTGGGTTTTGATTGAAAATCCCATGGATTTATATAGGTCTTTAAATAAAAATGCACCATGGGCAAACCAGTGTGTTTTATTTTGAGCTTATTTGGTTGGAATAAAGAGACCTTTTCAGACTAGCTTAAACAGAGGGGGATACGATAAGGAGGGAATTCTCACAGACACAGAAGTTGCGCTTAAGCCTCACTGAGAGGGAACTAGGTGGGGACGAGGATGTGACAAGGACCAGACCATCAGTTCAGTCTATAGCTCCCTAGTTAGTGAGACTTGGCTATGCTCTGTGGGCCTGCCCCTCCCTTTGCCAGGGCTTAGTTGTCTTTGACTCAGTGTCCTGAGTGGTTCCATAAACTGTGGTGGAGTTGGGAGAAGAGGGGTCATGTTCTAAACCGTGACTAACACAGCAGGAACTGTGGGCGGAGGGGCAGACCCTCTTTCAATCCCTGTGAGAGTCAGGCCATGAGTGACAGCTTCAGGATAAGGGGGCAGCGGAAAAGGCAGCTGCCTAGTCTTTCCAAATATGAGAGGATCCATCTGGATGTGAAAAAGAGAAGCCTGGACTTGGGGTTAGAAGACCTGTGTTCAACCATAGCTCTTTCATTAACTAGCTGTCCTCTGTATAATCTTGCAACATTACTTCATGTCAGTTTTCACTACAGAAAATGTGGCAAGAATATATACCCCACAGGATTGACTTAAGGATTAAATAAATAAAAGGTTGAAAATGCTTTGTAAATCTGAAAGCATCAGACAAATGCAAAGGAATAATTACTTCAATGGACCAGAATGTCAGGTTAATTACTACTGTAAGGAAGGCAATGCAAGGCGACGGCTTATGAATAAATATCAGCTTGGCTGTCTATTTTAACTCATGTATCCAATATATTAATGTAATACCTCATGTGTGAATTTTCCAAAACACTGAAGAATGAATACTGGCCATTACTTAACTGCTTTCACATGAATTAAGGGCATCATGTGGATGATTCCAACTTCATTATAAGTGAGGAAAAGCTGACGTTCAGAGAGGCTAAGTTGCTTAAGTCCACACTGGTGGTAAATTACAGAGCAGGATTTGAAGTCATTTTGGACTGTGGGAGGGGGCAGCTCTTTCCTTAAGACTAAAGGGCACGAGTCTCTTCAACCAGTTGACCTCCTATCTGTGTTGTCTCCTCCCTTGCCTTGATTACATGAAAATCAGGCAGCATGAATCACATGTAATCACATTACATCTATTCAAATTGGGGTCTGCAAACGACAGCCTAGGCCAAATCCAGTCCTCTGTGTGGGCTAATAATGGTTTTTACACTTTTAAATGAAAAGAAAATTGAAATAAGAAAATTATGAGAAGTGAAAATTATATGAAATTCTAATTTCCATGTTGATCATTTGTTTACATGTTGTTCGTGGCTGTTTTCACATTACCAAGCGGAGTTGAGGAGACAGAGAAGGTATGGCTTGCAAAAACCTAAAGTATTTATTATCTGGCTCTTTACAGAACAAGTTTACAGACTCCTGATCTCAATTACTGGTTGCTTTTCATTTGTTTTCTTATTAATAAGAAAATAGTGTCTCATCAATTATCAAAAGCATTTAAAGTGAAAAACTAATGGATGTACAACAAATTGGCAAAGATAAAAAAACTATAGTGGGGAAAATCCCTCTATTGTGAGAATAAGAAGTAGCACATGATTTCTGGAGACAATTTTGCTACATGTGTAAAAAGTTCTTATAAATCTGGATACCCTTTGACTCAATAATTCCATTTCTATAAAATTTTGCTAAGGAAATAGATATCTGTACAGAGATGTAGGAAAGGAGAATCATTTATAATAGTGAAAATTTATAAACAGACCAAGTGTCCAAACATGTATAATTAGCTAAGTAATTTATAGTATATCCATCAAATGGAATGTAATAAAGTCATTAAAAAGAATAATGCAAACCTACATTTACTGAGTTGAAACGTGCATAATACATGTTTAGGGGAAAACATCATGGTACACAAGAACATGTATAGTATGTTCTTTTAGTAAAATTATATGTTGTTGTATTTCATTAAGTGTGATCTTTAAAAATATAAAAGGTGGAACAGCAGAAAATATAGCATTTACTGAGTTTTAAGAACTCTATTAGACAAACCTAAACATTATTTCATTTAAAATTCCCAACAATCCTGTAAGCTATTCACTCATTTTTAATTTAATTATATTTTTAATGTACTTAAAATTGTCTCCATTTTATGAGTGTTGAAACTGAGGCACAAAAAATTAATTGCCCAAAGTTACATAACCAGTAAGCAGTAAGGCCAGGATTAGAAAGCTCATGTTCTTTATACCCTATACCACAGTTTCCTATCAGGGATCAGGTTGAATATTTTAATAAAAATCGAACAGTAAACTTTAGTATGTTCTTTTACTATAAATGGCTGAGGCCCTTCCTGAGATACAGCCATGTTTCATGGGAAAACTGTGGGAATTCCAATCAGAGAGATCTATGTAATTCACTGCTTAACCATTTACTGTCTGTGTGATACTGGATGAGTTATTTAGCCCTATGAGTTCTTCTTTCCTTAAAATAAAATGGACATAATGATATTTATCTCATAGAGTTACTGTGAAGATTAAAAGAAGCAATATAAGCACATAAAAAAGCATATTAAAAAAGCATGTAAGACATACTTGTAAAGCAATAAACTTTGATTCCTTTAAGAATGTAATAAACAATGAGTACCATAATTTACCCCTGTGTGTCTACATATGGATTTCTAAAATACTAAGCAGTGACCATGTAGTTTAATTTTGCACCTTAAGACTGGTTGTCATCAGTTTAGAGCTACTAATTTAGAAATCATTAGTTTGTCTTTTTGAAGGAAATGATGCTAAAGGAAGAGACTGACTTATCACAGATATAGCAATCATTCTCTGAGCCCTTGATGTAAAATTTATACAGCCCTTCCATTACAGACAAGCACACTTACATCTAGAGATACTACTTAGCATGCCTAAGAATGACATTTGTCTGCTAAAAAAACATATGTTAGCTAGCAAGAAAAATATCTAATTCTTCAAAAGAATGACTTGGGAAATTTCCTTTCTGAGTGTTAGGACTACAACTTAGCAAGTTAGAAAAATACCAACAATCGAGGAATGGTTGCTATGGGATCCTCTTGTAGGTGTCATGGCTGGGGTACCGAAATAGCTGAGTACAGTCCTAGCCATTGGTTCAAACACAAGAAAACAGATTCAGTCAAGTGTCTTGAATAGGGAAAAGTGTCACCTGTGATTGATACACCTTTAAAACAAGGGAGTTTCATCTTGTTCCATGATTTGTGCTGTGCCACATCTGGTAATTTTCATCTCTATTTTTCTAGCATTTTTTTAAATTATTTTATTTTTATTTTTATTTTTTAACATCTTTATTGGGGTATAATTGCTTTACAATGGTGTGTTAGTTTCTGCTTTATAACAAAGTGAATCAGTTATACATATACATATGTTCCCATAGCTCTTCCCTCTTCCTAGCATTTTTTAAAACAAGCCAAACAGACTTCTCTTGATGTTTACTTCTTTTACTGATATCACACCTAGAATCTTCCTTTCCAGTGTATGAAATTGATTCTGTGAAACTTTGATGCCTCTGTAGAAAATTGGTGAGAAATTTCTCTATAAAAATGGAATGACATTGGATGTGTCTGTGAAATTCAGGAGGAAGTATTCTACTTCCTCTCATATTTAATCCATGTTCCATAAAGAGTGGAAGGCCCATTTATGCTCCGATATTTAATATTTCATTTTTTATTGGTAAAAATTTTTC
>NW_006787533.1:244139-249841 GCF_000442215.2 Lipotes vexillifer
TTTTTTTTTTTTTTTTTTTTTTGTGGTACGCGGGCCTCTCACTGCTGTGGCCTCTTCCCGTTGCAGAGCGCAGGCTCAGCGGCCATGGCTCACGGGCCCAGCCGCTCGGCGGCATGTGGAATCTTCCCGGAACCGGGGCACGAACCTGTGTCCCCTGCATCGGCAGGCGGACTCTCACCCACTTCCCTGGTGCCACCAGGGAAGCCCTTGCATTTTTCTTGAAGTTGTGTTGCTGCTAATGTGCTTCTCCAATTAAGCACCATGGTGCTTGACCCAGATGATTCCTCTGACATCAGGAATGAAAGAAAGCACAGGCAACATAATTGGGAAGAAACTACAACCCTGCTGTAAGAGCTGGCTGCAGACTGAGCCCCCTTTTTATTCCAGAGTCATCAGAAATTCTTCTCATTTCCCAAGAAATTGAAAACTAACTTAATTTTAGAATGGGCATGTCATGGAATATTTAAAGTGTGCTCACATGCACGTATGTGCAAAACCAGGAATAAGATCAAAATATCAATAGAATATAATTCAAAGGCGATTATGTACAAATGATTTCATGATTGTATAATGCAGTCAAGTCTATCTAGAGAAGAAATCACAATAAATTATATAGCCGAAATTAATCTAGTGTGGTTTTCCAGACTGACCCTGAAGGCAGAAGTTTTTAAATTCATCAACTCATCATCTATTACAATTCTAATGTTGAAATGAGAAAACTCAGTAATCTTCATCTGAGAATCACAAATCACTCTGCAAATCTAATTGGCTAAAACACAAGGACATAAAGAAGAATTATTATCTTCATTTTTGTGGCTGAAAGGTTTGGTTAAAAGATTTAATCTAAGACCAACAAATTAAGCAGTTACGAAACAGACATTAATCTCTTCCTTTTAACCCCTGAGATCCTATTGAGATGCTTCATATACTTACAAAGTCTGTTTACTCTTTTTAAAAATTTTATTCATGCTATTATATAAGAAATAAATCTACTTATATTCATTTAGAAGCCAGTATAGAGTGAGCAGTCATGTGCCAGCAAGATAGGAAATGCAAGTGTTTGTGAATCAGGGGAAATACAAACTAGTTTTCAAAAATAGTCATCGGGACTGATAGGGTGAGTTGCCAAAGTGAAGAGAGATTGCCTTTTCACCCTTGACAATGCTGACAAATACTGTGTGCCCTGAATGAAGGGCATTTCCAGAAGAAAACATTTATATCCAAAGTTCCCCAAGCTACGAGTGTGAAATGCATTGCAGATTGCCCTGTCCGAGCTGGAGAAGATATTTCTTTGCCACTGGCTCAGTTATGTAATTTGCCCCAGGTCATATGGAAGTGAAATGAAGTACAGCCCAAGAAGACTGTTCTATCTTCAGCATCCACCATCGTTCTGCAAAGTCACTGATCTATTCTAGAATTCAACAGCTTCTCATTTCTCACGTTTGGCAGACTCCCTGCAGATTTTAACCCTATGCGACATCTACTCCTGTGGTTTCTGTGACATTTTCTCTTAGTCCCATCCCTCAAATGGCTGGTCCTCAGTTTTTATGATTATCCCCCCCTTTTTTCCCCCTCTGCTTGTCCCTTAAGTATAGGAATTACACTGTTTCATTTTGGATTTTTTAACTCCTCTCCTTTGTAAGCCCAGCCTACATGAGCTCATCCATTCTCCAGGACTAATATCATCATTCGTATGTTAGGAATTTTTCAAAGCCCTGTTTCAGATTATGCGGAAAGGAGAACAAATGTCAAGTATTATGGGAACACAGCAAAATTAATAACACTGTACTGGTCCTTGCTGACATGAAGAATGTTATTTCTAGATGACTTGATGTTTCATCCTTAAACAAAATAAATGGAGCTAAGGTAACTGATGTTTAATGAGTGAATGTCAAGAACAAATAAAAAAGTGGAAAAAAAGACCTTTTCTCTGCTTAAGATCAAACAGTCTTAGGGGCAATGGACAAATTAAGAATTAGCATTGATGATGACATAGGAAGAGTTAAGTATAAAATCACTGAACCAAGGAGGGACTGTTGCAGCCTGCATCCTACCGACTCATGATGTCTTGAAACTTAGCGTCTCTAACTTTCCTTAAAACTTGGAACATCTGCAGAGATTTACAACAGGGAAGTTGTGGACCTAGGATGGTCACCAACACTGCATTCATGTCAACTAAATTCACTCATCCTAAGGGATGATGCCTGAACTAAGAGAGAACCACACTTTGGGATGAATGGCGAGAGCATTGCTCATTATTGAGCAGTATGGTTGGGTTAGAAATGATTGGGGCAAGCCACACCCTTCCTCTTATTTACTCCCCCTGGCTTGGAACCATCTGGAGTCTGGGGTGGTACTCATATACCCATCTTTGGTCATGATTCTACTTCTAAGAGCCAGATATGAATTGACAAATTTCTGAGATTTCCTAATGAATACTCCACAGACACCACGTCTTCTCTACCTGCCTACTTCATTTTTGTTAATGGCATTATCATCCACTTGGTTACCCAAGTTATAAACCTCGTTTATTTCTCCTTCTCTATTAACCAATTCACATCCTGTGGTCTCCAACTTCTGTCCCTTTTATGTTGAGGGTCTTAAACATCTTTCTTCCTCTAGATCTTCGCTGCTGCTCTCCTAGCTCAGGCTCTTAGTCACCTCTCCCTGGTTTTCCCAGCTCTAGCCCCTTGTTTCCAGTCCAATCTCTACACTGCTGCCAAAATTACTCTTCTAAAACTCAGATCTGATCACACCATTTCTTCTCCTCACCTGTAATGACTGTTCTAGCTTACACAATAGAATCCCCAAGCTTGTGAATATGATAGAAGACCCAATAGCTATCTCCAAGCTTTTTTTTATTCTTGGCCTCATTTCCTCTGACCTACCTTATGCTCCAGGTACACCAAACAGTTTCATGTTCTCAGAATGTGTCCTCCACTCATGCCTTTATGCATTGCTTTAGAAATCCCCTTCTATCCCCTGCCCCTGCTGGACTCCTTTTTCCCCATAGGTTTTGTGTAAACTTGAGTTTCTACCACTTATCACTGTTTATCCTGGGCTGTGGTGTGTCGTATATGATCTGCCTCCCTCACTTGATTCTCAATGCCTTGAGGCCATTGGACCAGATGAGGATGTAGCATTCAGTAAGTGTTTGTGGCATTTATTCATTTCCTATTTAAAAAGGTATACACATTTTGAGACTACTCTAGCCAAAAGTGCAGAAAACACAGAAGAATTTTAGAATTGGACTTGTTTTTCTTTTTTTTTGGCCTGAGAATCTACTGCAGGGCTGGCCTGACAGCAGGACACAAAAGTGAGAGTGAAAAATTATCCCTGTCCATGTGCAGATTTATAAAGGAAATGGTCTCCAGGACTTTGTTTCTGTCTGATTAAGGACACAAAAAGGGGATAGAGAGATGGATTGGATAGAGGAGGTTGATGAGGGGATTTCTTTGGACAGAGATGGCATGCTGTCTGTCACACTTCTGGGGGAGGTCTGGGGAGCTGTTACCTTGTAACCCTAAGTTTAATAAAAAGCGGATTTCAATGCTTGGAGAGCCTTGAAATGTGTTCCCTGATGCTGGGAGACACAGATGTTGGGAGACACTGGATTTCTACAGGCTGGAGAAATCCAGCAGCCAGAGAAGGGCTGATGGCTCTGGTTCTGGTACCCTTCAGTGCTTTTTTTGTTTTGTTTTTAACCCTACGCAACATCTACCCTATGCGATCCCACCTCACGGCCTGTGGGATCCTAGTTCCCTGACCAGGGATTGAACCTGGGCCCTGGGTTCATGAAAGCATGGAGTCCTAACCACTGGACCACCAGGGAATTCCCTAGAAGCGCTTCTGAGTTGGGATTTGCCTCGACTCCCAGAGTAAGAAGGGTTGGTAATACAAGAGGGCCAGGCGAGGGCCGGGCGGGAGAGGGAGCTGGAGAAAGTTGTCTTAGGTCCTGTCCAGTAAGGCTGCCTGGATGGGAGAGAAGCCTCAGCAGAAAGAGGCTGGAGGTACACCACTGGAAGCCCACAGAGAAAGAGGAAAAAAATCCGCTAAACCACCTGCCTGTCATGGGATGCCCAGTCTCCAATCAAGTAAGACATCTGCTATTCCCATATTTTTCCTTATTCCCCCAGCTTTATCCCTAGAGGGAGCAAAAGCAGCTTTGTCAGGAAGGAGAGAAAGTGAGTCCACAGAGAAGAAAGCAGGCTTTATGCCTGAGGCAAATCTGTGCTATAAATCTTATAACATCAGCTTCGGAGTTTTGACTATTCCATGGGCTGTATATTTTAATTTCTGAATTGAAACTTTTTAATAATTGAGATTCTTCTTATAGCCAGAAGAATGTTGTTATCTAAGAGTGACTAAAACGTCACGAGTCTGTCCAAGTCTTCAGCCTGAGGCAGGGGAAGATTTCTTTCACTGCATAATGTTTAAAGGAACGGCGAGAGACAAAACTAAATTTGTGTTTTGATCACAACTTCCATGCGTCATGCTTGTTCAACACATTGGTTACATAGGAAAAGACAAAATATTAATACTTGGGTGTCCACATAATGAGTGCTTTCTGATTTTTCTACAGTTGAAGCAAAAAAAATGGCTGAAGAGTTCCTCTTGGTATCTGTGTCTTAGTTTTCTGATGTTAATGAAAATCATTTTTTTTGTTTACTCATATTAAAAGTCAGACTATCAGAAGTGTGTATTCCACATCTAAAGCTTGATCAGGCATTCTTACATTTTATGCTATGAATCGTAGGTACCTGTTTTATAAGGAAAATCTAAGTGACGTGCCATGCTTGTAATGAAAGCAAGAAATTTAATTCAGTTATTGGTGTCATAATAGAGAAAGAAAAACAGCCTTGAAGAAAGCTGCATGGCGCTGGAAGCAAGAGTAATGTTAAAATACAGTCATCCCTCAGTATCTGCTGGGGACTGGTTCCAGGACCGGCCTCACTGCAGATACCAAAATCTGGGGATGCTTAAATCCTCCATGTAAAATGGTCTGATACAGTCAGCCCTCTGCATCCGCAGATTCTGCATCTGCGGATTCTGTGGTTGGTTGAATCCAGGGATGCAGGACACATGGAAACGGAGAGTCAACAGTGTTTAGCAACTGGCACATCATCATAAATTAATATATACAATAGAAAACATGCTTTTATTCTCTAAACAATATGAATTATGAAATTGCTTGTCAAGTGATGTGTTTTGGCATAAATACTTCATCCAATTTTCCTAATAATTTCCAAATATATTGGTGATTTTCAGAAATGTCTGGTTGAACTTTGCTTGACATAGGAGTCACTCGCTAAATGATGCCTTTGTATGAGCCATGACTTGACATAGAGAAGGGCAGACAATTGTCCCAATAGTTCCCATTTAATTGTCTTTGAATGACTTGCATTTATTTTTTTAAAAAAAGAAAATTTCTCTTTACATACATGATATTGTTTAGGATCCACAATCCTGTCGTTGTTTGCTGAATTAACAGCAAAATACGAACATTTTTCTAGCCCTCATAATGCTGAGATTTTTACATAATATCTATTTGGTATCTTTATCATTGTCAGGAAAATTGTTTATTAGAATATTTAATTGGATCAAACCTAATCCATTAGACCAGATGAAACATCTCAGGCTGCTTAGGTTCAAATTCCAGCTTTGCCCATTAACTTTTTTTTTTTTTTTTTTTTTTTTTTTTT
>NW_006787533.1:250256-252297 GCF_000442215.2 Lipotes vexillifer
GCACAGGCTCCGGACGCACAGGCTCAGCGGCCATGGCTCACGGGCCCAGCCGCTCCGCGGCACGTGGGATCCTCCCGGACCGGGGCACGAACCCGTGCCCCCTGCATCGGCAGGCGGACTCTCAACCACTGCGCCACCAGGGAAGCCCTGCCCATTAACTTTTAAACAACCTCTCTATTTTTCTCATCTGTTAAATGGGGACGCTGATAATTACAGTACTCATAGGAGTTAACATATGTTTATAAGGATGCCTATAAGAGGCAATCACTAAATAAGTATAAAATTAATGTTAAGGCCCACTCCATTTGGGCTTTTGGTGGGTTTTAGATGGAGATGAATTTCAACAGGGACCATAAAAGGCTTTCCCTTAGGCACTGTTAACCCCGCATGGTCCCATGGGGCCTATATGTTGCTCACAACCTCCTGTTTTTGGCCTCAGGAGCCCCCATTACCTCCTCAGTGCCTGTTGCCTGTCCCTATACTCTGGTGAGAGTTAAAAGTCTTGTGGTGACTGTAGTTCCTACAGGCAATTGTAGGAGAGGAGTCTGGGGAAAAATGAAGACTGGTACCAGCTGGCCATAGCCAAAGTATGGTTATATGAGCACCAGGTACTCGCTTACCAGGAAGCCCAAAAGTGCTGTCTCCCCTGTAGGGTTCTAGTCTTCTGACTTGGAGAACAATGCATGCATAGCAGTAGTTGAGAAAAAGCTGTGGCAGGCTGGCTAGCGGCCAGCAGGTTGCTAGAAGCCAGCGTAGACAATCTGGACTTCCTTGAACTGGCGTGCACAGGCCAGCTCTCCAGAGGCCCTGAGGGGATCATAGCAACTGGTGATGCCTGGAAGGCGGGACTTCTGGGGGCTCTGCAACAGGATCTTGGAAGCTCTCTGCTGTACCAAGCATTAACCTCATAGAGGCTAGGAACTGGAGGTGTCTATGACACCTGTGGGAATAGGCTTGGGTGGCAAAGGGCAGACACTGATAAGGAGGAGGCTTGGAAAGCAAGTCCTTTAATATTATAACAACTTATTCAACTGAATAAGGTGTATGTTGACTGAAGATCAGCTCTGGGTTTAAGAACATGTCACTCGCTTGACTAGGTTAGGACATCTTTCCGCTATGCCTTTCTTCTACTTCTAAAAGTAATAGGCAAGTATCCTATAAGTTCAGGCCTACTAAGTAAGATGATAGTTTTTGCCATTTCTCACTTGACAAGGACATTTTTATTTATCATAGCGTGGGGAAACAAGGAAATATACTCCACTGTATTCTTTTTTCTCTGCTTTATGATAAAGGTGGGAGAAGAATCTTAAATGTGTTTATTACGAACATGAAATTACCAGATTATTTGATGGTAAATAATTACCAATTAGTAATAAACATACTAGTTAAAAGGGTGTTTTTCTTTTTTCTTGAGACAGGGCAAAATCTATTAAATATTGATTTCTCAGGCTCCCAGTCTCCCTGAGGATTCTGATCTGACCTACCCCACCTGAACTTTTCCTTCTCCCACTCTAGGATTGGGGCTTATGCTTTTGGGTTTTTGTTTCACAGAATGAGGAAGAAATTGGAAGGGAGAGAGGGAGGGAGAAACAAGTGAGTTTAGGCCGGAGGTTACAAACTCTAAATCCCACAGTAATAAGTGAAAGGGAATAATGTGGGCTGGGAGGAATAACAGGCACAGATGGGTGCTGTGGCCGAGTGGAGGCCACACGATTTTATCTCATCATTCATGGACCAGCTGCAGTTAATTATCATGAATGCGGCCTACTGTTGCCAAATCTTTTAACTTTTCAAAGATCCAAATCTGGGAGGGAGGGAGGGAGGGAGAGATAGAGATAGATAGAGAGAGAGAGATGAGAGATGAGATGAGAGATGAGATGAGAGATGAGATGAGAGATGAGAGATGATGAGAGATGATGAGAGATGATGGGAGATGATGAGAGATGATGGGAGATGATGGGAGATGATGGGAGATGATGGGAGATGATGGGAGATGATGGGAGATGATGGGAGGGAGAGAGGGAGAGAGGGAGAGAGGGAG
>NW_006787533.1:252489-254202 GCF_000442215.2 Lipotes vexillifer
GGAGGGAGGGAGGGAGGGAGGGAGAGTGTGTGTGTGAACCTTCTTGAGTTTGAAAACACCCTGCGAACCAAACAAAGCACAGCTGGAGGCCACAGGTCTATTACCTCAAGGAGGCCTGGGGGTAGGAGATTTTAATGGAATTTGAGGGCAACGTGGGAACAGCTGTGGTGTGTTTGTGATGGAAAAGGCATGAGAGGAAAAAAGGCGGCTTTAAGGGTGTGTCTGTGATGTTTCTTTAAGGTACTTAAGAAAACCTAGCGAAGGACAGTATTTTGAAAAAATTTTAGGTTGCTGCAAAGAGTACTTTTGACAGGGACAACATTCTAGCCTTGAATTATTTGGGTGATAGTTCTACAAGTAAGTGCCACATCACAAAAGAGGAACATTTCCCCTCCCCGCCCATAAGCTACATAGAGGGTTATCCTGCCCTCCTACATTATATGTGAGTTAATTTGTCTCTTCTTTGCCTTGTTAATAAAAAAAGACTTTCATTGTGTCACATAGCTAATTATTAGAGAAATGCAAATCAAAACCTCAATGAGGTATCACCTCACACCTGTCAGAATGGCCATCATTAAAAAGTCTACTGGGGGGCTTCCCTGGTGGCGTAGTGGTTGGGAGTCCGCCTGGTAATGCAGGGGACGCAGGTTCGTGCCCCGGTTCGGGAAGATCCCACATGCCGCGGAGCGGCTAGGCCCGTGAGCCATGGCCTCTAAGCCTGCGCGTCCAGAGCCTGTGCTCCACAACAGGAGAGGCCACAATAGTGAGAGGCCCGCATACCAAAAAGAAAAAGAAAAAAAGAGTTTTAAGAAGGATAGATATTAAATCTTCTTTGAATGTTTGATAGAATTCACCAGAGAAGCCATCTGGTCCTAGACTTTTGTTTGTTGGGACATTTTCAATTACTGATTCAATTTCTTTATTAGTAATTGGTCTATTCAGATTTTCTATTTCCTCATCATTGAATCTTGGCAGATCTTATGCTTCTAGAAATGTATCCACTTCTTCTGGGTTGTCAAATTTGTTGGTGTTTAATTGTTCAGAGTAGTCTTTTATGATCCTTGTATGTCTGTGATTCCTTGTGTTTCTGTAAAGTCTCCTTTTTCGTTTCTGATTTTATTTATTTGAATGCTCTCTCTTTTTCTCTTTGGTACATCAAAAAAATTTTGTTTATCTTTTCAAAGAACCAGATCTTAGTTTCATTAATCTTTTCTGTTGTCTTTTAGTCTCTGTTTAATTTATTTCCACACTGATCTTTATAATTTCCTCCCTTCTACTAATTTGGACTTCATTTATTCTTCTTTTTCTAGTCCATTTAAATGTAAAGTTAGATGGTTTATTTGATATTTTCTTGTTTCTTGAGGTAGGCCTGTATCACTATGATTCCCTCTTACAACTGTTTTTGCTCTATCCCATAGATTTTGGTGTGTTGTATTTCTTGTATTTCCATTTTTATGTGTCCCAAGTTATTTTTTGATTTCTCTTTTGATTTCTTCATTGACCCATTGGTTGTTCAGTAGCATGTTGTTTAATCTCCACATATTTGTGGGGATTTTTTCCTTTTTTTTCTTGTAATTGATTTCTAGTTTTATACTATTATAATCACAAAAGGCGCTTGAATTGACTTCAGTCTTCTTAAATTCATTGAGACTTGTTTTATGACCTAACATATGATGTATCCTGGAAAATATTCCGTGTGCACTTGAGAAGAAT
>NW_006787533.1:257240-307809 GCF_000442215.2 Lipotes vexillifer
GCGTACTGCAAAAAAAAAAAAAAAAAAGTCTACAAACAGCAAACGTTGAAGAGGACGTGGAGAAAAGGGAACCCTTGTACACTGTTGGTGGGAATGTAAATTGGTGCAGCCACTCTGAAAGACAGTATGGAGGTTCCTTAAAAAACTAAAAATAGAACCACCATATGACCCAGCAATCCCACTCCTGAGTATATATCTGAAAAAACTGAAAACACTAATTCAAAAAGATACATGCACCCCAAATGTTCATAGCAGCACTATTTATAATAGCCAAGACATGCAAGAAATCCCAGTGCCTATCAACCAATGACTGGATTAAGAAGTTGTGGTATATATACAATGGAATATTACTCAGCCATAAAAAAGAATAAGATACTGCCATTTGCAGCAACATGATTGGACCTAGAGTTCTATGCTTAGTGGAATGAGTTGGACAGAGAAAGACAAATACTATATCATATTGCTTATATGTGGAATCTAAAATATGATACAAATGAATGTATTTACAAGACAGCAAAAGACTCACAGACATAGAAAACAAACTTATGGTTACCAAAGGGGAGAAGGAGGCGGGGAGGGACAAATTAGAACTACAGTATTAACAGATATGAACTACTATACCTAAAATAGATAAGCAACAAGGATTTACTGTACGGCACAGGCAATGATACCCAATATTTTATAATAACCTATAATGGAATATAATCTGCAAAAATACTTAATCATTATACTGAAACACAATATTGTAAATCTACTTCAGTTAGCAAAAAAAAAGACTTCTATCGTGATTCCTGCTACCAGATGTCTTAATCCCTTGTGGTTTAAAGACTTCCTTTAGGAAGTATAACACAGATGTTAATCTTAAAAAATTACTGGGGCTTCCCTGGTGGCGCAGTGGTTGAGAGTCCGCCTTCCGACGCAGAGGACGCGGGCTCGTGCCCCGGTCCGGGAGGATCCCACATGCTGTGGAGTGGCTGGGCCCGTGAGCAACGGCCGCTGAGCCTGCGCGTCTGGAGCCTGTGCTCCGCAGCGGGAGAGGCCACAGCAGTGAGGGGCCCGCGTACCGCAAAAAAAAAAAAAAAAAAAAGCCTGCGCGTCCGGAGCCTGTGCTCCGCAACAGGAGAGGTCACAGTGGTGAGAGGCCCGCGTACCGCAAAAAAGATAAAAAAAAAAAAAAAAAAATTACTAATGAAAAACTCTAATGATTTTGGCTATATTGCTCCAAATCTGTATTATTACCAAAGGAAGAGTAAATAGAAGGTGATGACACTATTGGTAGAGTAGGTTTCAGTCAAGTGAGAATATGAGTCTGGAAAACCTTCAGTACAAAAGTAATTCTTCCACCAGTCACACGTTTCTACCACTTGAAAACTAACCTCTTCGACATCGGAGTTGGTGACGTTGTTTAAACAGTTTCAGGGGTGATTTTTACCTGTAAGCGGTCTCTGCCATGGAGCTCTTTCACCTTCAACACGTTAGCAGCGACTGGATGAGCTGACGCTTCTCAAGCTTTAACGTGCAGATGAAATCACCTAGGGGAATGTTGTAAATTGGCCTGGGTGGGGCCTGAGGATTTGCATTTTGAACAAGCTCCCAGGTGAAGCTGGGCACAATCTAAGCAGCAAGGAGCTAAAGGATGAATAAAGATAGAGAGTAGGGCTTGTGGATGTCGAGGATGTCTGTTTTCACGGCCCGCACAGCACTGATTTCTCTCTCTTCTGGCAGTAGCAGCCTGACTTGACTTTGGAGGAAGTAGTTTCTCTCCATGGTTTATGGAGTTCAGACGAGGCCACTTCTCCCTTTACTCTCCACCTACCCCAACCACCTGCGATAGAGTTAGGTCTGGGACCCACCCTTGCCAATCAGCGTAAGTGAGCAGGTGACCCATGTAATGCAATGATTTTCAGAGCCTGGATTTTGGCTAGTGCTGTTGGGAAAGAGGCTTCCTTTGGGAGGCTGTGAAACCTGGTACTCCCAGTAATCATAGGGAGAGAGGTGCCTGCCTGAGGATGAAGACAGCACAGAGGTAGCAGAACGAAAATTTGGAAAAAGAAAAATTCCTGATGACATCTTTTGAGAGCCTAGATCCAGAGTTGAAAAAAGAAAGAGTCTTTTTTATTTTATAACTTTTAAAAAATATATTTCTTTTATTTATTTATTTTTGGCTGCATTGGGTCTTCATTGCTGCGCGCAGGCCCCCTCCAGCTGCCGCAAGCGGTGGCCTCTCCCGCCGCAGAGCCCAGGCTCCAGGTGTGCGGGCTTCAGCAATCGTAGCACGCCGGCTCAGTGCTCGTGGCTCGTGGGCTCCAGAGCGCAGGCTCTGTAGTTGTGGTGCAGGGACCCAGGTGCTCTGGGATCTTCCCGGACCAGGGCTCAAACCCGTGTCCCCTGCATTGGCAGGCAGGCTCCCAACCACTGCGCCACCAGGGAAGCCCCGAGAAAGTCTAAATGACATTTTTTGAGTGCCTGGATACATCCTTGCCTAGTTCGATACTTGAGCCAATAAATTTGCTTTTATGCTTAGGCCAATTCGAGTTTCTGTCACTTGCAACAGATAGCATCCTGCTAATACAGTAGTGATAAGGCCTGACACATAGTAGGCATTCAGCAGATAACTGTAGTCTTCTCTTCATAATTTTTCTTTGGTTGGATTGAGCAATTTATATTAGATTAGATTAGATCATATTATATATTAAGGTTTTTTTCCAGAGAAGAAGAAACAATCTGAAACTATCAGTTAGGTGACAAGCAACTTTATTTTGCAAAACAATCACTATACAGCAACAAATACATTTGCAAATTTTGCTTGAAAAACATGAACTAACTACAACCAGCCATTGAAGAAATGCCTTTCTATGGTAACAGGCTCTAGAATTATCAGAAGAAAGAAACCCCCCACAGATTTGTAGCGGCATGTTGGAACCTTGGAATCCCAGCATACAGAGTATACTTTTTGTTGATTTTTTTTTTCTTTTTGCTAAAGTTGAAGTCATGATTGACATTTTAGTAGTCTAAAAATAAGCTTTTTCCTGCTAGGGACTTGGCCTCAACCTACATACCCAGGCTAAAAATCCTAGGTGTTAAAAAACAAACATCAATGCTAATTTTAGCACATCAGTCTTTGAAGGAATGTCTAGAATTTGCCTTTCCAAGCCATGGATCTATCTTTTCTGGCCACTTAGACCATGAATAGTTTATTTTCCTCCTTTCTGTGGCATGAAAAATAGGAGAAAATACTAGCAGCTATGTCAGAATCAACCACATTGAGACTATTTCTTTAATAATATTGACATACTATATTTTGGCTGATGATCCCACTTCCTGCTCTATAACTACATGTGTGTGTGGAGAAGGCCAGCTACCATCAAGTACATTTTTCCATTTAACCAAGTCCTCTCTTCAGCCTTCTTCAGCTATACCTAGTTAGTGTTACACAGGTGTCTTGCTTGTGGGTGGGATTTTAGCCCATCACCCTGCTGGAACTCAGCAGGAGAATCCAGAGAGAGTTGGTTCCTAAATGAACATGGCCTTTGAGACTCATCATGAACTCGGATCTCCCCTGCATCATTGTAAGGTACCCAATTATTGGTTGCAGGTGACCCAGAGAGAGTGAGTGGGCCTTTTAACTCTTCACAGCTCTGGATTACTTATGTTTCCTTAAACAGGTTCTCAAAGGCTAAAGCCAGAGAGAAACTGGCATTAATAGATCTAGAATTGGAACTATGAAGCCTTAATTTCTAGATCAGCGTATGGATGTCCCCACAAGAGTGGTGTTCAAAAAGCTTAATTTGTGTTGTTAATCTTGAGTGTAAAGGCAAGATGGGTTCCACCTCTTATCCCCATAAGAAGACATTTAGCCTGTGTTCCTTTCTTTTACTTGTACAAATTATCAGGTTCAGTTTGTTAACTTTTTATAAAGAATTTGTATTTCCATACAAAGCAAGGGCATTTATTCATTATAATTTTGCTGTGATTTGAAGTAAACATTTGTTTTAATGCCAAATCTTATAACTTGGTACTTTATATAATCTTTATTTTAGACATGTATTTGTAAGAAACAATTTTAATATGTAGATCATGTTTACTTATTCTTAATGCTTATAAAAAATTTAAACCAGGTTGAAAAAAAAAAACTTGCTTCACAGGTTAAAACTGTTCTAACCAGCTGTTAACTTCAGCTTTAATCACTATCTAACACTACCAAACACATAAGAAAATACCGTAAGTCTCCACACTCCTATTCTTTCTTCTCCTATTTTCTGGTACATTTCAAGGGAAGCTGATGAATAAAATGCCCAGATGGGACAAATCAAACCTCACAGCAATAATTAGGCAGAAAACAGACACATCCACAGTCCTAATCAGTCATTTCTAAATCTTTGTCCTATAAAATAACTGATCTATAAATAGTTTCAGAAATGTTTGCCTACGTAAAACCTCTTAGTTGAGAATGAATGGTGCACTTTTGCTCCTAGAGTTTCTTTTATGGAAGTCGCATTGGTTGTAATTTCCAACGGGTCACAAAATGGCACCGGCGTCTCTATCTTTGCATCCCTTGGCTTCTTTCTTAGATGCTACTATACTAGCTTGTTGCCTCAGTCCATATTCATCATTTCCTCCTGGCTCAAAGGAATCAAACGCCTACTGGACCATTTGCCTTTAACTGTTCAGATCCAGCCTACCATCCCTGAGCAAGAAAAAGAACAGATAAAATACTAGAAAGCATCCATCTAGCCTGGTAACCCACTGCCTTATTCAGGCTATTGACTATTTCATTGCTTATTCATAAATCTAAGATGAATGATTTGTAAAGTGAATTAATTAATAGATTTGTGATTTTTAGACCGTATCTAAAGTCAGAATGGTATTATCTACTGATAAATAACAGTGTTCCTTTACAGAGTACAATGTTGGAGTTATGAAAAAACTGATTTAGATATCTGTATCTCCAATGTTTTATAGCTATATGTTCTCAAAATACCGTATTTTTCCCTTCTGATCAAGGGATCTTTGGGTATGGAGGTCAAACATTTTCTATCAGATAATTTAATAAACAGGTACTATTTGGAAGAATGGGATAACATGCCCCCAAATCCCACTGTTAGTTTCAACTTTAGCAAATGGAAAAAAAAAAAGAAGAAGAAATCTTAAGAAGTCTGTTTCATGAATGATTACAGGAATAAAACCCAAACTATCCTGTGATTCAAAATAAGATAAATCCATAATCTTACACCAACAATCTGTAAACCCGTTTATGTATAACTGGACCCACCCCCACAAACTCCATGTTGGTGAAAGCAAAGAAAAACAAATTTTTTCTAGCATCACGGGAGAGACTTGTATCTGGCACTAAAACAGGGTTACAGCTTTGAGTTGTTACAGAAAGCAACTTCATGCTAAAACTTTTTGTCTTTTTAAACTTTTTTTTAATAGGGAGAGAACCCTGCTAACACCTACTTTCACATACCTAAAACTGCAACACCAAAGGGTGCAGGAGACACAGATGCTGTGAATAAGGAAGTATAATATTCAAGTATATGAGAAAGTATCACAAATGGCCACAGAGAAATATATATATATTTATATCTATAATACTGTATCAAACAGATGGAAAAGGGGTGTGAAACTGGTTGTGTGTACACAAATCTAGCTGATCAACCAACGTTCTAATCAGACACGAGTCCACCCTAATGAAAGTGCTTCTTTCCTAAGAGATGCACTTTATACCGCTTCCTCAACCACAGCTCAAATGCCTCATAACTATTTCTTAATTAGTTAAATAATTTATTGGATTGACTTATACTCTGATATAATTATCCAGGTCCCAAATGTTAATAACTTAATTGAATCTTTCTTCCCATTTATATAAAATAACACTTAAAAAAAACCTTATTTCTTACATGCTCTTCCCTTCCTGCAATCAGACTCCTTGATTTAATTTAACCTGTAATAAGTTACAATGGGCAGCTTTTTATCTTTTCACCCAGCAACAAAATAGTGAAGTGAGCAGCTTGGATTTTAACAAGGCCTTTCAGGATGTAGTGGATAGCCTTCAGGCACATGAAAGGTAGAAATGCAATTTTTAAAATAATATTACTCCATGCAAAACAGAGCAGAGCAAAAATAATTGTCCAATTGTACTCATGTAAAGCCAGTATCTTCCTGTTACAAATGGAAATCAAGTCAATTTCGGCATATTCTATTCTTTTTTTTAATATAAAATTGTAACAATTACTACAGTTTGGGAATGAGATTATTTATTTTATGGTTTGTAAAGAATGAATATAACACCTGCTCAGAGCCCACTCCTGCCAAGAGCTCATGCCTAAATAGTATTACTTCAATGCTAAACGAGAAATATTCACAAGCCCTGCTTAGCAAGTGCAGCAGTGACATCCTCGGCCAGGGTGGCAAGCTGGGGGGATTCGAGCAGGTTGATGCTTCCAGAAGAGGAGACGTTGCTGAGTCGTCGGGGGGATGCCACGCTGGATCTGCCTGGGGATTGCGTAATGATCTCAGCCCCGTGGTCCACACGGGCCTTAGCATGCTCTCTGAAGTTCAACTTTTGGCTGTCAATCTGTTTAAGACAAGCATCAGTCCTCGTTAACTCAAGCATCTTAACTGTCGCTTAGCTCTTTCTCTATATCCCAGAGCTGACGTTCATGTCACTTCTATTCAGCTCTACCATCCCTACTTCTAGATGTCCAGGCCTTCAATTTGGGACCCATTTTGATGAAGAGTATTTCAGAAGGAATTTTTAAAAAGGCAAGATCGGCTCAGGATCTTGTTTCTTACCTTGACATTACCACCTCCAGGTACGTGGTGAGCATTGTCAAGTGAACCAACTTTAGCCTGGGCCTTTTCTTTGAAATCCAGTTTCACACTCTCAATTTTCACACGCCCACCACCTATGTAGGAGAGGAGAAAGGCTTTTAAATGCCTTGCTAAAATTAAATCTTATATTTGTGGTGACTAGTTCCCCAAAATGATTATAGTAGGTAGACCATGGCAAACGACAAACTTAATGAACTCTACTATCCCTTCGACCACGGATGTGAAAGGAATCTTTTAGAATTTCTAGTCTATACCATTTTCCCCACACCATCTACGGTAGTGACATCCTTTTTGTACCATTACGTGGATTGCTCTACATGTTAATTCCTTTCTCCTCTACTCATGTCTAACCTAAAATATCAGAGGGGTTTTTCTTGCCTGTGTGATAAAAACTCTAAAAATAACACAATGAAAGTATTATATGTAGCCTTTCTCAAACTTGGCACATTCAGTCTCTTATTTCTAAGGGAGCAAATTAAATTGCAATGAAGCTCTTCTTTATTTTTCTTAATGGTAATAGGTCACTTGTTCAAAGAACTATTAGGCTAGCAATGGAGTGCATGTGGGTAACGTTACCATTTGCCAATTTTCAGCATTGATAGCTTGACTGATGAAACTGGAGTCAGGGGCTAAGTTGCGTAAGAGCTTCCATTTTAATTAGCAGTTGGAGTGATAGGAAGAGACTCTCAGGAGATCCCATTCTTTTCCAGATGCCATAGGACCAATGTGACTCTGACTTTGATCTGATAATACTGAGACGGAGTTTTGACCATGCCATTTTCTTAAATGCTAATTAGCCTGAAACTCGAGGATCTGCTGATAGATGAGAGTGCCATGAGCCACCCTTCTGTGGCACTCCCCATTTCTGCACACCTTTCTCAGGCTTATGAATGTAAGGAGTTCTGCATTGAGTAGGTATCTGTTGTCCTTCAGCCTGTTCTTGAGCCTGTCTGCTGATGTCTTTGACCTGGAAGGAAGCTGGATTAGACACCTTTACCTAAGAGATTAGCTTTGACTTGCATTATTAACTTGGTTTTGGCTCTATGCATTTTTTGGAAGGCCAGTGGTAAGCCACGTGACCCTCTACTATCATTGCATCTCTCTTGGGATTTTGATTTGGGAAAAATACCTGACGGACTCTATGGAAACATGGAAGAGATTTTTCAGTTTTGGACTCTTGCTGCTTATTTATCTCTGTAGACGAGAGAAAGGCTTGTTAAAACTTTACAGGTCTCTTAGGCCTGTGGTGTTTTTCTCATGTGATACCTGGACATTTTATATTAACACCCAATTACCTGGCCAGGGGCCCCTTGAAATTGCATGGTGTTACTGGATTAAATTTTGAAGATTCATTCATTCTCCTCCTGAAGGCTTAGGATGTACACGATGTTATTTAACTCATGCTTACAAAGACATGTAGTTGTCCTTCCCTCAAAAGATGCATAACTGCAGGAGTGTTATCCTTCCGACATTTTACTTGGCCCCATGGGTCTCACTTGTTGGTTGTTACAGGATTAGTGTGATTCATAAAACATAATTATATTGGTTAGAGTCTAGAAGATGTTGAGCTTTCAGCTACATGAGATCAACTTTCTTAGGATCCTACTTTTCTATTTTTTGGTGGCCTCTGATAGAAATTGTCTTTTCAAGTTTCCTTTTATGGTTATATATTGTGTCTATGTAACCTTGTTAAAATTTTTTTGAACTGTATTTTGAGAGAGAGACAAAAACAAAATAACAATGTAACATTGACCCAAAATATATTCAGAAAAGGAAGATTGAGAAGTCTATTTCTGTTGAAGTCCTACTAGGTATTTTTACATAACTCTTAGAGAAGCCCATTTGAATTCAGACATCTCTGCCTTTGGTTCTGAAAAATTCTGGCCCCATCAGGAGCAGTAACTGCAGAAGACTATAATCCCCATCAAGCTTCATATGTCCCGAAGTGAAGTCCACAAGACCGGATATTTCAATTTGTGGCTCCAGGTGTCAAATTGTTTCCTTTATTTTCTCCTTAGATATTCCACAATCCAGAGTAATTTTGTGAAAAGCTTGCTATTGTCAAGGATCATTGTGCTAATACATCTTTATGAACTTAGTCACCTGGTTCATTTATTACGAAGTAAGAGCTAGATTTAGAAAAAGGTGGGAGTCCATGACAATAGCCTTTTATGACCAGTAAAACATACACAGAATATTTTCTTATCTATATAAGATTTTTCTGTGCATCAAGACACCAGATGAATTTAACTAAATGTATACTTACTGTCTGGAATGAAAGAATCCAATATTGTCTTTTGTATTCTGGAAGAAAGTAGGCAGTGTAGCCAAATACACTTATGAACACCCTTTGTCAAAGAGAAGCCCAATTTCTAGATATGTTTCCAATTCATTTATCTATTTTGAAACATATCCTATCTACCTTTGTTTTTCAACTATTAAATTCTTCTTAATAATCTCCTGGTGAGAAATCTCATTGGGCTCAATTGCTCTTATACCTTGTTTTGCTAACATTTGAGACAATGATTAATGGGAATAACCTATTACCTGTTTTAATTGAGATGCCAAGCATAGATGGTTAAAACCAATTGCTTCTTCTTGTCCTTCAAAGGTATATATAAATTGTGTCAAAATATTCTCAAGAAAATTTACAAATTTGAGTTGTCCATTATTTACATATGCATGGAGGTGGAATTTAGCAAAAACATAATACATGATACTCAGAAAAAGTGACTCATAATACATTAGAGGGAATTAAAGAGGGAAAAATCCCCAGCAAGATGAGTAGAAATTCTACCTTAGAGCATCAGTCTTATGAGATATTCTAGAAAAACAAGAAGTCCATGGTCAAATAAGTTGGGGGAAACATTGCATTCTGAGGATTCACAATACTTATTGACCTGGATCTGAGAAATTCAGCAGAAAAGTTAATTTTTTCAGCTTTGCTTAAGCACAATCCTTTTTTCACATAATGCAGAAAAACAATTTCTGGAAAAATCTTTGGAAATGCTTCTTTCAGTGTACGTATTATGTATAAATACATGGTCCAATGTATTTTATAGACTATATATTTCCAACGAGCTCCAACATGCATGTTGTGTACATAGAGATAAACGCATCTCATGTACCTTTTAATTTTTATTTATTTATTTATTTATTTAATTTTATTTTTTTGTCTTTTTCTCTCTTTTTTTTTTTGGTACCTTTTAATTGTTTTTTTTTTGTTTTTTTTTGCGATACGCGGGCCTCTCACTGTTGTGGCCTCTCCTGTTGCAGAGCACAGGCTCCGGACGCACAGGCTCAGCGGCCATGGCTCACGGGCCCAGCTGCTCTGCGGGATCTCTGTGGGATCTTCCCGGACCGGGGCACGAACCCGTGTCCCCTGCATTGGCAGGTGGACTCTCAACCACTGCGCCACCAGGGAAGCCCTGGTACCTTTTAATTTCTAACACGTCCTATGATACGTGGCCTGTGGCCTGTTTGTGGTAACTAAGTTTACTTGTCCAAGTGAAGATGCCTTGAAATTTCTAATGTAAATTTCTATTAATAAAAGCATGAAGTATCAGGATTTGGAAAAGTCCTTCCAATTAGATATTTCACAGCAACACAAATTTTGCTTATCAATTTCTTGAATCCAATCTAATATCTCTCAGACTACTAAAAAGTACTGATTTACCTGGCCTGTGGCGGATGTTTTTCAGAGAGCCGCATTTGGATGTCACGTGGCTTAGGTCTATCTTCTTGGTGACAATCTGTACCTGTGTGAACCACATAAAATGTGCTTAAAATAGTTTAGACATAAACAACCCCCAAGATCATACATCCAATCTAGAAACATATCCAAACTCACAACATACAACAACATATACATACAAATGGGAAAACACAATCTTCCATAGATCCTCCCACATGTTTGGTTGGAAAGAAAAACGAAAGTGAAGGAAAATCCTAGAATAGAAGATTTTATTAGCAGAAAACAGATCATGCCCCAAGGGGATAGAAACACCTGGATTCATAAGGCAAGCTTCCACCCAGAGAACGAAGCCACATCGTGTCAAACCTTTCCATAAGCAAAGAGCCAAGTGAAGAGAGAAATTATTCTTTAAAAAGTGATTTTTACATAAAAGTGACCAACTTTGCTCATAGAAACAAGAAGCCCAACACTGCTTTAAGATAACAAGAAGAAGAAAGCTCTAAACATGCTTTTCTAAAATACTATTGTCATGTCTTGGCTAAATGGAATTTTTATTGCACACCAAATTATCAATATAAAATGACAGCATTTTTTCTTCTTTGTGTCTTGTCGAAATTATTTCATCCCCCAATATTTGAAACAGTGCTTTCCAAGTGTGGTTCCTGGTCCATTTGCATCAGAAATACATGGGAATTACTTAATTGAACACTGGAAATGGCATCAGGGAATCTGCACATTTGAACAAGTGATTCTTCTCTAGAGGAAAATTTCAGACTACTGTTTTGGAGGTTGGAAGCTCCCTTACTTACTTTAGAGATCATTAGTTATCTCAATTTATCCTTTTCCATGTAGGTGTTTTGACCGGCAGCACCCGTAGTAGAGGGCAGCCCTCAAATTATTTCCTAGGACCAAGATTGCTTCTGTGAGAGTACCACATGGTGTGAGCTTACAGTCAGGGAAACAGGAAGGAGGGCAACTTTGTCAGTGTAAATGCTGAGCCTGAGGCTTAGCCCTGCACCCTGGAAAGAGCCCAGAAAACCTTGCTGTGGTCCTCCCACATGGCATATTTTCACGCCCAGTGGAGCTTTGAACATCAGGTGACAGCTCCTGCTAGAAGGCACTTGCTTGTCTCTCCTTTCACTGCTTGACTCCATCTCTGCCCAGTTGAGGAGCAAGGAACCAAGGGTTATTAGACAGGTGAGAATTCCAGACTTGATAATCTATAAATTACCTGAGTCACAGATGGTCAGAATCTGAAGTTTAGGTGACAGGATCTGTAGTATAGAGAGTCACTCAGTTCGCCTTTTTTGTTATTCTAATTTTACAAAGAACCATGCTTTCTTTAGCTTGAGTTTGCCTGTTTCAACTCTTCCTCAACTACATTTGAGAAACACGGATTCATCTTTCCCTTTCTCTCATAGGATATTATTTTCACTCAATTTAAGAGACAGGAAAAAATTCCATCAAGACAGAGTATACTGGGACTTGAATCTTTTCACTGAATTACAGATGAGCCATGCTTCACCAGTTCTGTATTATTCCAAATGATATCCCAACTCTCATGAATAATGAAGCACAAAATACTGACATTATACAGTTTGGGTACTTTCAAGTACATCAGTCTTTGCCTCAAGAGTAACTTAAATGGAGCTAGAAAAGTGTGTGCACAGCTGACTTTTACAGGGGAGTAGAAACAGCATGAGAAAATACCTTGAAGCCAAAGGCCAGCAAAGAAATTGGCAAGTGAGGTGGGTTTTCCATCTCCCTGAAAACCATGGTGTACCCCATTAAAAAAGCAAGAAATTCTCCAGTGATCTTAGAGGGAAGGATGGGAAGGCCATCACCAAAAATGCAAGGTTGACAAGCTCCCAAACCAGGGGGATGTGTGGAGCAGCAACAAGAAGGGGGGAGTGTGTTGGGAGGGAGGCAGGAAAGGCGACCAAGTGCCTGCTGTGCAGATGGCTCCACACAATCAGGATGACTCCTAACAGAAGCTTCTACTTACATTTCCACCCCCAGCAGAATGTTTGATGTTATCCTTGGAACCACATCTGGACTGAACCTTGCTAAAATCAATCTTCTGGTTTAAAATCCTAACCTAAAAGGAATTGGAAGTAACTTCACTGTGCATTTTTCTTTCAATATGCTGGGTATAGGGAACCAGAAATGGGCAGCACCAAAGAGGCTCCAAACTCCCTTCCACCTATGTAATCATTTAAGAGAAAAAAACTAACACTGAAACTGAAGAGCAGATCTATCATATGAATATGAGCCCCTTTTCTCCTGCACCCCGCCCCCCCAAGGGCCAAATGCTTGAGAGCCTTAGATATCCCAGCTGTAGGCTGCTATAATCTGGAAACAATATAGGAAAAGAAAAATAAAACTTGAATTATCTGTGAGGAGGAGGCTTCTGATGTGGGCAACGCTGGGACTCAGGTCCACTCTATGGAAGGGCCAAGAGCGTAGTTCAGCCCAGGATCCTGAAGGATACACCAGTGACCCCTCCTCCCCCTTAATCCCTAAAGTGTCACCCATCACAATTGTGAATCACCTGGTACACTTGACTTGACTATGATTGGTCCACATAGAACAGGTGAGGTTCACATTGGTCTGGCTGAATGCTACAGGTGAGGGTTCTCATTCATCCAGGGGAAGAAGCCCTGGTTTCCCAAGACGGTCAACAAGGAGGCTCTGGGCCTCCTCTGCTGAAAGGATTTATGATTCCCTTGCTGGTTTGGCTTGGTAGCCTTTTGAAAGGCCTCTCTCTGACAACTGCTCATAAATAGCCATTATTCTTGGATTTGGTGTGAAAGCATTATTTCCAGTTTTGGAGGGGAGAAAACCAAGGACCATTAGCTAGCTGACTTGTACTGAGTCATGAACAGGTAGTCCAGGCCTTGGTTGGGCCCAACAGATATGAGGTTAGGTGTTCTATTTCTATTTTCAGCAAGTCCAGTACTCACCTTGAAGGCAATAGCAAATCCAGGTAATAGCAACTCCAGATCTGGAAAGATATTACTCTGGTGTAATGTAATGTGCAAAGTAATAACTCTTGTAGCTTCTTTCACGTGTTTTTGAATTGTGCGTGTTTTGGAGGGCCAACAAGCAATGTAAAAATGGAAGGAAAGGTTTATTTTTGTTTGTTTTATCTTACTTTGGCTACAACTACCCCCCAATAGCTAAAGGGAAATCACGTATTTAGTGCTTTAGGGGACAATTTATCCTCTTATATATGAAAAAAAAAGCTTAATAAAATTACCCTAGATATACAGCTGTCTCTAAGAATGGCATCACATCTCTTGGTATTCGCAAAAAAGAGTAAAAAATTCAAGAGCACGTTGAATCCTGACAATTTTTAACTAGACAAAGCTTAAATTGCAGCATCTGCCTAACATTGACAAGATGGCTTGTTCCTTACGGAGAAGTATCATCAACAGCTCTCATCGGCAGCCCAAGGGAAGGGCCTCTCGTCAAAATCTGAATTCAGAAGACATGGTGATTGGGCCACTCTCTAGGGCATAATAAAAAGTCCTATTAAAAAAAGGGGCGCTATCACAGAGTCTGTAACTAGCCATATGTGTAGGTGCACTGTAAGAGTTTCACATAAATTGTAGATGCAGATAATGAAGTCAATACATTTCAAACCTCACAGGTAAGTTATTTTAAGAAAGTAAATAGTTTTGATTTGTTATTTCTAATAAAAATACTTTAAATTATTCTCCATAAGGATCTATTTATTTTGGCAAAGAAACAGAATTCATCTGAGCCATTTTTCTAATCCTTGGGGATATACAGAGTCTCATATTTCATTTACAAATTTTAATTTAGAGATCATAAGAGTACCAATCAAGTGACTCATTACCAAGTGACCAAAAGCCAAATGTTAAATCTGACTCATTTGTTGCAAAACTGGAAATTCCAAATTCAGTTACATAAATTTGTTTGACTCTAACTTTTAATCAATTGTTTGACAATTTTTATGATTTCCAAAACAAATGATTCAAACCCAAAGGGGACACATTGCCTGCATTATTTAGAGATGATTCAAATCTTAAATTCTAAAACTTCAAGGCCAACTTCAAAGTTGATTTTCCCGAGAATCATAGATTTTCTAGTGAAAAAACTAGTTGGCCTTTTTTTTTTTTTTGGTACAGCGGGCCTCTCACTGTTGTGGCCTCTCCTGTTGCAGAACACAGGCTCCGGACACGCAGGCCCATTGGACATGGCTCACAGGCCCAGCCGCTCCACGGCATGTGGGATCTTCCCGGACTGGGGCACGGACCCGTGTCCCTTGCATCGGCAGGTGGACTCTCAACAACTGCGCCACCAGGGAAGCCCTAGCTGGCCTTTTTTGATGGTAGACTATATTAACCCATGTTTGCTCAACTTGACATGCATTAATAGCACATTCTTTACATATTTCCATAATTGCAAAAACTTCATGGTATATATATATATATATATATATATATATATATATAAAGAAGATGTTGGGGGTAGGAGTTTTTATTAATTAATTAATTAATTTTTGCTGTGCTGGGTCTTCGTTTCTGTGCGAGGGCTTTCTCTAGTTGTGGCAAGCGGGGGCCACTCTTCATCGCGGTGCGTGGGCCTCTCACTATCGCGGCCTCTCTTGTTGTGGAGCACAGGCTCCAGATGCGCAGGTTCACGCACAGGCTCACGCACAGGCTCCAGACGCGTGAGTTGTGGCTCACGGGCCTAGTTGCTCTGCGGCATGTGGGATCCTCCCAGACCAGGGCTCAAACCCGTGTCCCCTGCATTAGTTGGCAGATTCTCAACCACTGCTCCACCAGGGAAGCCCCACGGTATATTGCTTTTGTCTAAAATGAGGCAAAGTATGACA
Source organism: Lipotes vexillifer (assembly GCF_000442215.2). Taxonomy (NCBI): domain Eukaryota; kingdom Metazoa; phylum Chordata; class Mammalia; order Artiodactyla; family Lipotidae; genus Lipotes; species Lipotes vexillifer. Next base: position 272,633 of record NW_006787533.1, read on the forward strand.
TTCATTTTGCTTAATGGTTGAGTGGACAGAAATAAAACCACCCCGGGCAGTGAATGTTTGATGTTCAGTAAGTTTTACACTCTAGCTTGACAACTTGTATCTCAGCCATGTGACTCACATTTATGCCTTAGCAAAATTACAAAATACTTCATGCCAAATATCTCTAGGATCGTTGGCAAATAACGCCTTAGAGAGTTAATTCCACAAATACAGGCAGCCCTCAGAAACCATCCCATAAAATAGAAAAATAGATGACTGCTGTGAAGCATAAGGCTTTATTTCAGATTAGTGTTTTTTTTTTTTTTTTTATCAGAGTTGAGTTTAACTTTCTGTTCTCTGTGGATAGATTGAAATAAAAACTACTTTCTTTGGGAAGAAATTTTCATTGGACTTTTGTTTTCCTAAAACCTATGTCAAGAAAAATTATTTTAACATCTGAGAGACTGCCTAGAAAAAAATATAATGAACTTCTATTCTACAAATGAACTAATTTTCTATTTAAATGATATGAAGGAAAAATTATTTGAATAATCATTATCCAACATTAACTCTAAATCACACTTTAATCTTTGTTAATTTCCTTCAATCAAAATTTTTACTTGCTCTATTAATGCAAAGAATATGACAGCCTTTCCTTCTGCATACTTCATAGTGGAAGTGAAATGTATTATTGTATCAATCAACTGGATCATCCTCCTAAAACTCTGCCTTATTCAAAATTCTACCAAACTCCCTATTTCCTATTAAATGCAACAAAACTTTTAGCCAAGCAGCCAGGGTTTGTAGCAATTCTGATTTTTGAGTCCTCTCTTAATACTTTACATTTCATCCAGACTGTATTCTAGTCCATATTAAGGGCCTTGTTACATTTTCAGGTTCACCCCCATGCTTTCTTCATGTTATTATCTCTTGACAGAATGCCCTCTTTCCAAGTTTAGTCTGTAACAGATCATCCTTCAAGGCTCAGCCAAACGAGTCCCTCGAAGTGGGAGGCTGGCAAAAAAGGATTTTATTCTCATGGGCATACATTGATTACTTGTATGCACACACCACTGACTTTTCATTCATATGAGCGTCTTATAAGCATGAAGAGTTATAAAGAATAGGTTAATGTAATTGAATAATTAATCAGAATTATTTAATTTTAATTAATTCTATGTATTCCTCCACAGTGCTAGGAAAGAACAGAATAGTTACTTTCTGGATATTCTTGATGTGAGTCTAGTTGAATTTTACCATAATGGTTCAATTGAAGTGATCTGCCACTGTACTCTCTCTGCATATAAGTTTAATTGCTCCTTTAGAGAAATGAGCTTGTTGTTTTCCCCCCCAATATGGGGTTACTCTAAGAAAGGGCAGGAATACAAAATGCAGGCTATGCCTGTAGACAGGAAAATATCTCTCTTACTAGAGATTAGCTGGAAATATGAAACATGAAAAATGAAAGAAAATACAATCCTAACATAGTTTTTAGTAAAACAGTTTACAAACCAGAGGCATTAATCACAGTGTCAACTTGGATTTCTTGAGCAACAGAAACTTGATTTTTTTGACACTCTCTGCTGCTGCTTATTTAAGTAAAAATATCCCCAGGTCAGCTCAAGATAGCAAGATATGGAAAGTAACTGGGAGTCCAAAAGTTTGGATTCTGTTCTCAGGTCCTTTACAATCTGGTACTAGGTCTTTCAGGTATCTTCTAGGTATGAACCTCAATTACAAGAAACTTCCTTCTTTCTCCATCCAAGGTTGTCTTAGAAAGAAATTCTTTTTGAAAGGTAGTGGACAGTGACACTCAATTGACTCCCCTTCAACTTTATGGGGAATTAAGCCTTTCCTTTGGGTTTGCATCATTTCTCAGGAAGGCTTATTAAGCTTTTCTTTATACTTGCATTATAAAAACACTTTTCTGTCTTTCTCAAAAGTATTTCTTATTCTATAACATTCAATTTTAATGAAAACTATTTAGCCTATTTAGTCCAGAGGTATTATATATTAAAACAAAAAAATTATTATATCATATATTCCTGAAGATTGAAAGTTCTCTGGAACAGATGATGTTCATCAAATATTCATCTGTTAACAACCCTGTGCTCTGGTCAAAATGCATACAGGTATACAAACATTATAGTCCATTCTGAATTTTAATTAACTCTACCAACACTGATCAATAACTTCTTCAAAACTAAGTATATAAATATAAACAATAAGTATATTTCAATACACATTTAAATAGAAATAATAGTTTATGTCAAAACATAGAATTCCACAGATCTCTAAGGAAAAGAATATGGAAGAGGGCCTGTTAAGGCATCAGCCCAATTTTCCTGTGCAGACTGTCAAAAAGCACAGAAGGTAAAACCTTGTTGAGAAACCTTGGGGTGAATGCACAATGCTGAAAAATTTGGAAAGAACTTTTTGGTGAAACAGACATTGAGTGTAGCCATTAGAACCACTGTTAAATATTTTAAGTGGTCTGTCCATGGGCACTGGAAGGAAAGTTATGAATATAGCAGTCATTGTGACTCATGAAAATTAACAGATAATGAGCTTTATCAAGTTCATATGCCAAAATCTTGACATTACATTTTTTTCTTTAGTTTAAAATTTTAAGTAATACTGGACCAAGTTGGTAAGAAAGTAACTTTTTGAGAGTCTGTTCAGTTGTTTGAAAACAACCTGAGATTCAATGCTGTTCCCATGTCCTTGCTTGGTTTGTAAATGAACAGCAAACAAAAAGAGACTCTACAGGCCACAACTTTGTAAACCCGAAGTAATAATTTTTCCATAGTTTTTAATAATTAATATTTATGAAGCTTAGCTCAATAACTTTTCATTACCTTAGAAAAGATACTTGAATTACAGTTATAAAATTCTATTGCATAAAGACAGGGTCCCTGATCTCAAGGAGCTTTCATTTTGAGATAATGATGAATTTGATAGCAAAAAAATGCCTTGTAATGTATTTTGGTGAACAGTTTTTCTTCATGCTGGGTTGCATTTTACAGTTAATGGGGTATTTTATTACACTTCTTATTTAGCATTTATTTGGAGGCCTAAGGAGATGGAAAGAATGGCTTGGAAAAAACTTAAAATTAAATAAAGGCAGAGCACTAGGGGAGGACAAGAAAAAACAAACAAACACATTTTTTCTTCCTAGACTGTAGAGGCCAGTGGATGTTACTGTCATCCATTCCCCTTTTATCATATAGTGCCCAGCATAGTCTTCGTAAATGATGAAACAGTAAATATACAAATGAGAAAAAAGATCTAAATAAGCTTCAGTCTTTCTCTTTTTTTATAAAATTTATAATTTGTAAATTTGAGTATATATTAATAGCACTCAGTAGACCTTCACAGTGGTGACCATCATAATTTTATATAATGAGAAAAAAATCCTGTTTTACTATAATTTATAAGTTGCCTCCAGAATTAATTCCATTTTTTCATTGAATATAAAATTGAAAGCAACTCATTCAAGTTAGCAAGTGAAAGGCCAAAATAGTCTCAGGATAATGCCTAAAACTTTATAAGAAAATATAAAAAAGATTCCACTCTACATTTCACACATTTCATTCTCTCCTTCCTCCTTCCCATTGCTCCCCCTTCCTCAACTACACTCCTATTTCAGAAACATTGCTTTTTCACTCAACTTCAGCTGGCCCTTTGTGGCACAAATATTTATGGAGTCTATTAGAGTACCTAAATGAATGTTTTTTGATGAGCTGCAATGCAAAAACACTGTAGAACCATGGATGTGAGAGCTTAAAGTATCCACATAGTCTATTTAAATGAGGTGGTGCTATATACAGAAACAAGTATTATTTTGTTGCTTCTATCCTACAAATAAGAAAGTTGAGGGCGCAGTGGTTAAGAATCCGCCTGCCAATACAGGGGACACGGGTTCGAGCCCTGGTCCGGGAAGATCCCACATGCCGTGGTGCAACTAAGCCCGTGCACCACGACTACTGAGCCTGCGTGCACTCTAGGGCCCGTGAGCCACAACTACTGAAGCCCGCGCGCCTAGAGCCCGTGCTCCACAACAAGAGAAGCCATCGCAATGAGAACCCTGTGCACTGTAACTAGAGAAAGCCCACGCACAGCAACGCAGACCCAACGCAGCCAAAAATAAATAAATAAATAGTTTTTTATAATAATAATAAACTATAAAAAAAAAAGTCGACTAGAGAGGTCAGTATCTAAGGTCACACAATAATTTAGCAAAAAAGCTGGACCAAGAACTCAGCTCTTACATTCTGATCCAATATTCTCTCAGCCAAAATTCACTGTGGTCCCAGCGTGGGGTGTTTCTTTGGGTAATAACTGTAACAGCTTTAGGCAGTCACACTCATTCAACAAGTCACTAGAAAGAATGTATCTCTCGATGCATATAGTATACTACATTCATTCAACTTTCACTCAACAAATATGCCAAATACCTACCATATACTGAACACTGAGGACAAAACAGAACTCATCCCTGATTTTATGGAGCTTATGGTCTAGTAGGTGAAACAAGATAGACATTAAATAATCAATTATACAATGGAATGTATAAATTTGGTGAGAAGCCCTGGCTACAGTATCGAGAGTATATCAGATAGAGAAAAGAACGGAAATATTCTACTCAATATTCTGTAATAACCTATATGGGAAAAGAATCTGAAAAAAATGGATATATGTATATGTATAACTGAGTCACTTTGCTGTACATCTGCTACTAAGACAACATTGTAAATCAACTATACTCCAATATAAAATAAAAATTTAAAAAAAGAGAAAAGAACAGATGAAGGGAGACTAGTTAACAACTATTGCAGTGATATCAACAAGAGATAACATATCCTGTGCTAGGGTGGTGGAGAGTGGACTGAAAGAAACGGATAGAATAAGTGCTTTTTGGGGCACAAAATCATTAGCACCTAAAGATGGCCAGGATATGGAAAGAAGGAAAGGGAGATGAAAAGAAAACTCTTTGTTCTGACTTGTGAAACCACCTCATTAGTAACTTTCAACTATCACAAGGTGCTTTGTATACTGATCTTCATAAAGCTGACAGAGAAAAAACAAGAAACTTGTCAAAACATGTAGGAGTATTCCATATAAATCAAAGTGCCTATAAAAAAAAATCTGATCCACAGAGAGAAAAAGTACCATTCATTGAGTTGTTGCTTAAATTTTTTATGCCACACATTCAGAGAAATTGTTTATTTTCTTATCTTTGTTCAAATCAAGCAGCCTAGTCCTTAAAAAGCTAACACTATTTATTCTAAAATTTAGCTTTAGATTTAATGTAGATTAAGGAGCTAGGTACATTGAGATAGTCTTAAATTAATACACTTAATAAGATAGCTTTACCTATGCCTTGAGTTAAATCAACCAAGCTTACTATCTATAGTGAATCTGAGATTGCATATGTTCTTTACAGTAGAATGAATTTATATTTTAGCTGAAAAGATTAACTTTATTGCTTTCTGTAAAGCTCCTCATATCTTCAGCTAGCTTATCTATTCCATTAGGCATTGATTTGCCTCACTGAACCGAGCCCTGAGCTGAGCCTCTTTGCCAATGGAAAACTGGACTTCAACAGAAGAGATAATAGCCATAAGCACAAACCTTATACATATGGAAGAGCAATAAATGTTCAAGATGGGGCAAATAATAAAGCTTCCCAACTTGGAAAGTTGTTGAATTCCTAAGACACTATATCTTTCATTATACATTTCCTCTCCCTAATATTAGTGATTGCACAAACTTTAAAACAACAATAATAAAGCTTTTAAAATTAAATTATTTACATACAATTAAACCACTCTGAATTTTATGACAATAGAGTCTGTGCAGATGGTTTGAATTAATTAAATTAAGGTTACATCTACCAATCTACTCCCATCTTCACCAATAAGAGTTGTGTGACTTTTTTTCTTAATAACTATAGATGACATATGTCTATTACAAAACTGGGCTCCTACAGAAGGTATCAATATTGTCTTGGTCCTCTTCAGTGATTCTGGGTTGGTCACTGTCCATTCAAATATCCTAGTATATACAATTACTACTGGGGACAACATGCCACTGGCTTCAATTTCCCCAACAGGGTGCATTTATGGATTCTCTGTCAGATAACAAGGGTCTTTAGCATATTATCTTGACAATTTCTAAGAAGCTTTAACATAAACATTTCTCTTAGTCATTTTATAAAGTTGAATCTTTAAAATCCAATCAAAATCCCCAGTTTAACATGTACAGAAAAAGACCCTTTCCTCACTCCCTGTATTTGAGATCATACACTATAAGAAGGCTTTTAGGGGAATAGTGTTAAAGTGTTGAGTGAAATACTTTTCCTACAAAAACAGTTCAACTGTAGTGCATCTCAATTTCCCAATTCATTTTCCTGTCCAGTTTAAATGCATTGATGCCATCTATCACAAAATAGAAGGTAAATATGTTCCCTCCATCCATTTCTTATCTTGGTGAGGAAACACCTCCTGCTTCTCCAACAAAAGTCACTTTATAACTCCACTGTTGTAGATTTTTTTCCAAGTCCTCTGAAGATGCAATAGGATAATTTTGCATCAGGTTACCACTTGCCTCATGGAACAAGAGATTTTCTTCAAATGACATGATGATTTGAGGCTATTTTTGTTTCTTCTGTAATTTTTTGTGTCATATCTTTACTAGCCCTTAATTACCATAATCTCTAGGGCAGCATTAGTTCAGCTCAAACGAGTGAGACATCTTTATATCAGTTTTATCAATTAACAAATATAGTAGAAGTCAATTAAAATTAGACATAGAAATATTCACAGCCTGATATCATAATGAAGTAGAAAGAGAAAATAAATAAGTCTTCATATTTTGGGCTTCGTTTATCTTAATGATTCTAGCAAAGCTGAGGCCGAAACGACTTTTTGTCTGTCTTGAAAAGTCCTTTGAATAAAATTATTTATTTTCAAATTATATCAATAATTATTCCCTTCTTATTAGATTTTCTTTTTAGTTTCAATAAAATATCTTTGAGGTACTTAATATTCCTTTGTGATTCTAAGAAGAAACAGGTTCTTTTAAGTATCAATATTTTCCAGAAGATAAGCAAGTAAACCTTGCATTTAGTTAAGAAGAATACCAGGACACTGGGATATTTATAAAAAGAGAATTGATTTTAAATACACATGATAATTACTCTATTTTAGGGGATAGCTCAAAAGAGCTAAAATAATAAGCTTGCAAATTGGTACTAAATTTATTTTACTCAACTTACTCTTTTCAATTATTTATGTATAAATATAAAAATAATATGACACTTGGATATTTCCCAAAGGCTCAAAATATTTCCTTCTCTTGGATGTGCAAAACTATGATAAAGGCAAGAGTATGAGATTTTTCGAATTACAGGCTTAAACTTGGTAGAGCTATTTTTGTTTTATGCTTAAAAAATGTTTCTTGTAGCTCATATTTTAATAACATTTTTCTATGAAAAAGCATCTTTCTGTGACTATATTATTATAGAATGTTATAGTTGTTCTGAAAATGGCATATTGAGTCCTTCGTTCCTTCTTTGGTTGATTTTTGCTTAACTCTTTGGACTTTCTTGAACAGAATCACAATGAGAAAGCAAAGAAGTCTGTTGCTAAAGGAAGAAGCAATATTAAATTTTTGTTTCAACACTGAGTAGGAGTCTTCGAAGCCTCACGTTTTGGCAAGACATTTCTTCTAAACCTGCTGAAAATACATTTTCTTTGGCATGAGAGAGGGATACCAGAAATCAGTGGCAGGAAATATAAGAGATAAGAAAAAAGAGTGGAAGAAAATAATATTGAGGCTAAAAAGAAAAGCTGTTTTGGTATATTGAAAGGGTATTACAAGTTTGCTAAAGTATAAAGGAAATGATTGCTTTCTCTCTTCTTTCACTAACGGATGGGTGTTTTATCTCTTCATTGACAATAAAAGTCAAACTATGGGTATATCAATATCACACGGGAAATATTAAATGATATTTGTATTGTATTAGTCCTTCCAGGCTAATTGCTTTGTCCAAACACGTATTGTAAAAGCAAGGTTCAGGTTAAGGTAGAACTCAAAACCCTCTGGTTGGAAAAAAAGGTGAATGTTTGCTCTGAAGCTGAAGTTAAGAGTTAGTAGGTAGAATTTTACTAAGAACCCTATTCAATACAATTAATCTGAAATAGATTTTCCAATAGAACCATATAGAACTGTCTATTAATTATCAACATGAATATTTGCCCTTTGCAATGTTTAGGCAATAGCAGCCAGAGAAGAAACTTGGGGAACCATATGCTCTGATGTGGAATGAACATGGGGAAATGGTAGAAGATGTCATAGGAAATCCTCGGGGAGATAAAAGTAGAATTACTAAAAGATGGTCAAAGGAACTCACAGTCAGGATCTAAAATAGGTCACTCAAATTCATATCAGAAATGTAACTTTAATCTCTTAAGTTAAAATCCACAAGGCAATAGAGATACATTTAGAAAAGATCTGTTAGGTAGTCAACTAAAAGATTCTCTTATACGGTTAAATCAATTTTTATCTAGTAATAACCACAAGGTATGGACATGCCATATGATTTCCATCATATTTCATAAGCTATCTTTCTCAGATAAGATCCATACCCTCAGCAATAAATCATAACCTGTAACGCTTTAAAACCTCCATCTCCCTTTTGTTTTAAGAACCGTTAGCCTATAATATGAGGATGGCAACATAATAAGTAACAGGATTTTACTTTGGCAGCAAATACGTGTGTTCATGTGATTCTTACCTGCCCCCCTTTAGGCTGGTATTTGATGTTCTCTGTCGATCCAATTTTGGATTTGACATTCTTCAGGTCTGGCAGTGGTTGGTTGATAAGCCGAAGTTGCTTGGGAGTAGCAGGAGATTTTGGAGGCGTACGTATAATGGCAACTTTCTTCTCACTGGGCACCAAGATGGCAGACTTGGGTGTTCCTGGTGTGTGAGGGGTCCTGGGGTAGCTAGGGGTTCCAGGAGTGCCTGGTGTGCGTGAAGAATAGCTTGGTGGGGTACCAGGAGTTATGGCGGTTGATCCGGGGGTAGTGGGTGTTGAAGTGCCACTTTTTCCTGCTCTGCGAATTGGCTCTGACCCTATATTAACAAAACAGAACCCAAACCACAGTGTCAGGAAGTTCTCCTGGAGATACCCCCCTTCCCATCCATTGCTAGAACTCATAATTCATTAAATTTCTAAAGGGTTTAGAATATTTATGAATTACAGCAATGCTCGAAAAGGTGAGAACCTCCTATTTTTAGGCCCATAAACGGGTGACATTCTTTTGATTCTATCAATGTGAAGATAATATTTGGGTTTTCCTGATTTATTTATTTATTTATTTAGCGGTACGCGGGCCTCTCACTGTTGTGGCCTCTCCCGTTGCGGAGCACAGGCTCCGGACGCGCAGGCTCAGCGGCCATGGCTCACGGGCCCAGCCGCTCCGCGGCATGTGGGATCCCCCCGGACCGGGGCACGAACCCTTGTCCCCTGCATCGGCAGGCGGACTCTCAAGCACTGCGCCACCAGGGAAGCCCCTGATTTATTCTTAATTCTCATTATGAATGTGTCAAAAGTATTTTCTTCTTGTGTGATCATTTAGGCATATGGATCTGCCTTTAGTTGAAAAAACAGTCTGCACTTAACGTTCTTTGTGGGCTCATATTTACTGAAGAGTCTTTGAATGACATGCAGAACACTCATTCTTTTGTGTAGTTAAGTTTATTCTGAGATCCAGGTGGATACACAACATAAAATATTTAGATCACATACTTTTGGCCTGCATAGAAAATTATTTAACTCTAAAAAAAAAAATCTAGTTCTCTCCTTAGAAAAGTGGGATGTTATAAAAATTTATTCACAGTGAATCTTGTACCTGATTGTGTTTGCAAATGTTTCCTTTATAAGGAAATATATCTTAGCTCTTATTAGAAAAAACAAAACAATTTCTTTCCTTAGAAAAGTAGGGTGTTGTAGCAATATGTTCACAGTGAATCTTGTACCAGATTGTGTTTTCTCCCATACTTTCATTACTAGTTTGCAGTTTGGAGTCAAATCAATAATCCTTCACTGTCTATTAGTAATAAAGATACTGTGAGGCGTATTTCTTTGCCTCAACTTGATGTTAAACTCATTTTATCATTTAACTCATTTCCCCTCATTTTCCTATGCTATGTTTCTCACATTATTTTTTTAATGTGGGTTTAAATGCCATTTCAAATGCTTTTTTGAAAGAATAATGATATAAATGAGGATACACCTTAACAGATTTCAAAGCACTTTTGTGAATACCGAACATTTGATAACCAAACATAAACACACGCAGTAGAGGCGGCTCTTATTATGTCTAATTTAACAGTAAGGACATTGAGGTTCATTTACTCAGATGATACTAAATGCTAAGCCAGCTATGATATTTAGCTTCTTAATATTTGTTGAACTTTCTCTTAACTCTAAAAATCTTTCGTCTAAAATAATACATTGATTCCAACAATAGAACACTGATTTACATTGTTTACATTTATTATACAAATTCGTTCACTTTTTAAAATATTTTATAGAAGGGCATGATTTTTATTTTTTACTGCTGAGTATGTAACTTTGTAAAATCAATGAATCTTCTGGAAATTTTGTAGAGGATAAAGATATAACTCATTAATTTTAAAATCAATGAAGTAAAAGGGATCGTAGAGTCATCTGATGTAATTCATCATCAGTGCAGAAAGTTCTTCCTGAGAAAGGAGACAATTAATCTTTGCTTAAATATTTACAAGGAGTGAGCTCAAGAGCGCTTCTGAGATAATTGTAGTCTGCAGACAAAGTAAATCTACCCATTGGTCTAGACTCAGTCTCCTGGATAACCAGAATAATTTTACTTCCTCTCTCAGGGACCAGTTTTCACATATCAAGGCAAAGTTGCCCTGTGTCCTTTTGGTCTTTTAGTAGAAGGGCAAGACATGGGTAGACTATTCAACTGGCAATATGAAATGGGATTTGAGAAGAGTAAAATGATAAATTAGTGATTTTTATTGCTTTCCACAAATATGACATTTCAAGACCAGGATAATACAACCACATTCAACTTGTCTTTCTGTAGATTCCTGGCTGTAACATTTGTTTATGGCAAGCTTTTGATGTTGGTTTGAGTCAGTCACTATGTCCTGAAAAATCTCTTCAGAAACTTATTTCTTCCTCAAATGTATTTTCCATCACGTCATCACTTTTAAATAGCTCAGGTCTTTTGGGGAGAGGGATCATCTCTGTATTATTTGCTGCTCTACCTAACACTGGTGTCTTTTATGGGGCCTAAACACAGCAGGAGCTTAACATATATTTTTTTAATGGTATGAATTTGATTCAGAATTTATCCAAGTGTGCTGAGGTATTTTTCACTTCATGGAGACTGAGTTAAAGCAATAATCTGGATGTGCATAACAATATTTACTAAAAGAAACATTTGTGTAAAAGTAAGAGTTATTTCTATACCCCTAGAAAATGGCTTTAAGTTTTGAAAAAGTAAAGGAGGAAGGTTCTGTGTTATATCTGGGGAATGAGAAAAAAACACAAGTATTAAGAAGCTCTTAATGCTGCTGTTCAATAGATACAATCAATTTTTCTTGTAATAAATTACGTTCTAGTCATCAAAAATGACAAATTTGACTGTTTCTTATTAGTTCTGAAATAGAAAAGATTAAATCTAAATTACTAAAACGATTTAAAAAATATTTATGAGTTACTCTATGACACTATGTTCTTATTTATCTTGTCAACTCTTCAGTGACAATGTCTTTCCCTCCTCTTGGGCTGAATGAACTTCCTGCATAGCACTTTCTTTCAAATCTTTTCAATAGCTGTACAAAATGCTAGAATATTCCTGTGTGCAGTTAAGGAGATGATAGGCAAATGGGAGGAGGCAAAATGCCTGTTCTGCTAACTGTCCCTATGCCTTTTAGCTATTGCTATGTAGAGCTAAAATAGACCCTATGTCCTAGATGATCAGAGTATCCTTTATGTTCTTTGCCAAATAATACAATGTTGTATGCTTATGAGCATAAGTAAAGGTAAAAAGTCAAAATAGAATTGGCTCAGAACATAAAAAGCAATTTGTATACAGATACATTTTAAAAGGCGGTAACGTGGGCCTCTCGCTGTTGTGGCCTCTCCCGTTGCAGAGCACAGGCTCCGGACGCGCAGGCTCAGCGGCCATGGCTCATGGGCCCAGCCGCTCCGCAGCATGTGGGATCTTCCTGGACCGGGGCACGAACCCATGTCCCCTCCATCGGCAGGTGGACTCTCAACCACTGCACCACCAGGGAAGCCCCGAGATTACTAACTCTTAAACGGCTTCTTTGCTAGTTCATTTGCATACTTTACATGTGTTAAGGTGAAAAAGTTTTAGTGATTTCAAAGGCCTAGCATGTATTTCAAAGGATGTTAATGCTTCATGAATCCAAACGATGTGGGACACAATGGCTTTAATTATAATAAACACTTTCACTGTAGGCAAAAAACACTGTTTAAGTGTCATACAAAATAGTCACATTTGAAGTGGGGCAATTATTATTAAATATTTAGAAAATAGGTGGTGAAATCAACTATAATGTGATAGTAGAAGCAATTTCCAACACTTTCGTAATGGATTTTAAACAACAGAAAGGCTATTCTCCAAATGTGTCCACCATTTCGTAATAGTTTTTAAATGACAGGGACACTATTCTCCGAGAGGTTCTACAGAACAGTTCCCTAATACTATTTCTTCTAAATAAATATAGAGAAGACATTAAGAGGACAGGCTGTGAACTTATCAGTGGGCTGAAAACCAAATTCAGCCACTTACTAGCTGTGTAGTATTGAACAAGTTACTGTCTTTAAAAGGTCAGTTTTCCCCTCAGTAGATTTAATGAGGTTATTAATACCTAACCATAAGCATTGTTAATTAAACTGATTGAAAAATGTGTCTTAAGATTTTAGCACATATATGTGATTAACAAATGGTAGTATTTTTGTGGTAATAGAAACATGTTTATGAAAATAATTTAAATTACTACATAGTCTTGGTAGCAACACAGCACATAAGTGGGTAATGATTGGAACTTTTTATGTTCTTTACATAAACTGTGATAATTGCTGACCATTACATTATGAAATCAAAAGAAATTGAAGCTATTGCACAGAACATGCTATGTTTACAGCCTCACTGGAATGCAAATTCTTACCAAATTGAGCAGGATCCTTAATTTTGATTGTTGATTTTCTAGTTAGATTTTAGGACTTGGAATTCTAATAAAGGTTAAGCTTTTATATTTAAAAAGTCCCTGGACTTCCCTGGTGGTCCAGTGGTTAAGACTTGGAGCTTCCACTGCAGAGGGCACGGGTTCCATCCCTGGTTGGGGAAGTTCGGTACGCCATGCGGTGTGGCCAAAAAAAAAAAAAAATCCCTGACTATTGGTTTTTCTCTACTAATTAGTTCTTTCGAATTTTCTTTTTTACTTTAAACTTCAAGAGAGAAAATACATTCTGAAAATGACTTTATTTCAATCCTATTTAATGGATAATGAGGTAGTATTCCTCCATCAGTTGTTTTGACTCAAATAATTGTTTTGGACCCATTGATAGCCTGGATCTCTGATTCTTAGGACAAATATAATCTGATTTTAATGCATATTTTATTTGCAAATATAAAATATAAGTACATTATAAGCTACTCCACTTAAGGGATTTTTAAAAAATGAAGGAAAACGAAGCCAAAGCAAAATGAACCTACTAGTGGTCCGCCGTGCAGAAGAGGAGATAGAACTGTTGAGAGAGAAGGAGTTCTCATCTCTGTCTCCTGATATGCCTCGGCGAGGAGGGAGAATGGAGGACGGTCTCGGCAGAGAAGAGCGCTTTTCTGGGCTCTTGGTTACTCCATCCTGGTTGGGGAAAATAAAACGACGTTGGGATCCTGTGAATCTTCGTTTTAATTATGCAAAGTAATTACATTGCTCTGGCTAAATTTCCTCCTGTACTGATAGATGAATTTCTTTTAATCCACACTACTGACTTTTATATACTTATAAGCATTTCTGCTTCAAAACTTAGAAGGAATTCAGATTTGCCTAGAGGTTTTATAAAAATATATTATTTTGGAGTTAGTGCTAAAAATCGATTGTGAAATTCAAATTCTAAATGATAACATGGATAAAAATAATGTGCTCAAGTAGTGTCCGGGTAATTAATCATTTTAACTGAGAAGTCTTCAGCAGCATGATAATGTATTAATCAGAAAGGACTGGCAGAAGGGCACTGCATGCACCGTATTTAGCAGTGATCACCACCATATACTGTGCACTTACGTGACAGGAATGCTAAGTACTTTACATCCATTTATGATTTAATTTTTACAAAAAATGTTATATGCATTTTAGAGCTGAGGAAACAGCTTTCATCAGTTTATGTAATTTTTTCAAAAATCACTGAGTTGAGAGACAGCAGAGTTAGTATTAAATCTTGATGTGTCTGATACTGAGCCCAAACTGTCTATTATATTATATATAATATAATTTGGTACAATATTATATATAATATGCCACATGTAACATCATATATAGTATATTTTGTATTTGAAATTTTATTAAATTTATTATTTATTAATTAATTTATTATTAATTAATTATGCATTGTATATCTTACAAAAAGACATCTATTTTTTAATGATTAGACTATTTATAACTATTGAAACACTTAATTTGTACTTGTTTTTAATAAGGTCTATTGTTTATATGTCAAACACTTCAGAACTGAAAGTCTTTGCTTTCATAAGTTTACTGAATTGTGTCCTTCTCCCAAATTATGTTCCTTTCTGCACCTTTGATTGGCTTTTGCTGCCTTACCTTGTTCCCTGATTCTGAGTATGGTAAACGGTCTGTGGAGCCCGCTGAGGTGGGCTGTATGAATAAACTGTCAGAAAATGTAGCCCTTTTAGTCGTACTAGGGCAGGCTGAGCTGCATCGTGGGGACTTTGTGCTACCCTGTAAGGCAGGAATCTTTGACAAGGTAGAATTCTAGCCATGAAAGAAAACAAACAAAAGCACAAAATAAACCAAACTATGAAGTAAAAGGAAAATTTAAAAAAAACATGTAAACATATAAGAAATTAAATGTCTGCTTTTAAAACGAACACATGATAAATGTTTATAATCAATGATAGAGATGTATATTATGTGAGAACAAGAGATTTGCATTGAACACATCTTTTTAACTGGAACTAACTTAAGAATACATATATGAGAATATAGATTAAAATAATATTTATAAATTCTATGTATAAGGTCTCTGATTAGGCCATAAACCTTATAATGATACCATATTTGGAAAACACCTTGAGAGTCCGTTGGAATTGTTCCTTTAGTAAACACAGCCCTTAAATGGTATATATAATCAACATTTTGATCACATTTCAAGAACTTTAGAACAAAGTATATTTAAGGCCAAATAATGGAAAATAGTTCTTTTTTAAGTTGAAAAAATGTATTTTCAGATTATCTACACGGATTTCATCCGAAAATTGCAAATTTTATATATAATGAGTTCATTTTATGAGTCAAATGCATACCAGGGACCAAGTTATACCACAGAATTAATAACATTTTTATGTAGAGACCACAGTTTGTATGATGTGCTATAAATTCTAAAAATGAAAGTCAACACTGACTAGATTGCCCATAAAAATCACGACTTATTTCACAGGTGTTGATAATCCCTGGGAAGATTGTCGTCAAGAGCAAGTGTAAGTGGGTTGGACATATATATACAGCATTTGGAGAAAGCTATGCTGGCATGCCACATGTCTCAGGGGAGACTGTTAAAACTACAGACAAGTATGACAAAGCTGAGTAGATTTTTATCTTCAAATAATATGATTTAGCCGATACAAAAATAGCAGTTGAAACTAAGATTTTTATCTCAAGTTGTAACCTCCGTAGACACTTCAAAGAGGCATAAGTATTCACAGATTGCACGAATCACTTCTTGTTTTACAGACCCAGCACCTTGAGTGGGAAGTATAACTGGGTCAGCACAAGTCATTCTTTTTTGACTGATGCTACCCACAAATTAGTGAATTTCAAAAGTGTGGAAAAGGAAAGAAAAATGGAGTAATTGGATTGCCTCAAATTATGAGAGACATCTACTAATCTCCTGCTAAAAACAAAAACAAAATAAAATGAACAAACAAACAAAAAAACTCAAATGAAATGAAAGATTATAGGTTAGGTTCACAATAAAGGTCAATTGAAAAATCGGAGAGAACTGTTCTGATGGATGTACTGAGTTAATCTTGAGGTTTTAGGAAACCTAGGAAGAGGATGAGGTTACAAGGAAAAAGGAGGATTTTAAATGAGAAAAAGTTAGAAAGAATGGTGGTCTAATCTCTCTTCAGAAGGATGAGATCGGCATTTACAAGGAAAAAGGTTAGTTTTTGTGTCAGATGTATATGGTCTCTGTCCAAGTGTAAGCACTGAATGCTAATTCTTGTTGAGTTACTTGAAGACCAACGGACTTGAAAATGTCTGAAAGATTTTGCAAACAATGTAATCTTAAAAATTATTTTCCTACCAAGAGAAAGCTCAGACTTACTTTCTGTATCTGCTCCTAAAGATTTCCACTTTTAAAATAATAATAATAACTATTGCTGTTTATTGAATAAATACTATCTTCTAAGCACTATAGAATGTATTATTTCATAAAATTACTGTACTTAGTGTTTACAACTCACTTATGATATAGGAATTTTTACTCCTCCCCTTATTTTTGGAAAATTAAGACACAGGAGGAAAAAGACCATATAGTTAATAAACGTTCAGAACTTGGATCTGGCCTGTTTCATGGCCCAGCTCTTAACCAACACAACTCACTAGTTCCCCATCAGAAACAGAAGGTAAAGAGATACAAATTTTGAAATAGCAGTGTGGTCAAAATAAGGACTAAAATTACCAAAGTGATAAATGGATTCTATTGCTTGCCATAAGTTCAGGAATATGTCTGAAAACATTTATATAATAATCAAATATACATATATTTTTTAATCAACATAAAGTCCCTTGGCTTCAATATGATATAAAAGGTTTGGCTGTCATTGAAAATGAATTCCTATTTTTCACAATAAATAAAAAGAAGTCTAAAATTTTATTAGTTTTTAGAAAGCTAAACAAAGAATTGTGATTTACATATCATACATGATGGCTAAGACCCAGAACATTGTGATACATTACTAATTATCATCACTCAAATTATTTGTTGCAATTTTAGGATTCCATGATAAGTCTTTTAACTTTTTTCTTTCAATGAGAAAGAAGTAAAATACTTTGTGTTGGTTTTGGTCTTTTGAAAGTTTAAAAAACATGATTAATAATATAAAAATAAAATTTGCAAAATAAGAAATATAAAAGATTTATAAACATAGAAGAAGCTAAACATCATTAATACAACCAAATTAAAACAACAAAATATTTCATCTCCATAACTTGGTAAATATAGAAAAAGTACAGCGATATCTAGTAATAACGAATACAAGCATGTTCATATACAGCTGGAGGACATACAAGCTGTAGAACCTTTCTGGAGGACAATTTGACAATATGCAGCAAAAAGCTTAAATGTGGACTTTCTTTTTGAAACAATTATTTTGCTACTAGAAAATTATCCTAAGGAAATGCATATGGATACACTCATAGATGTAGCCAAAAAGATTTCTACAGTAATACTGCTAAAATAACAGAAAACTAGTTTGAATGTCAAGTAATGGGAAATTGATTAAGTACATCACTGTAAAAATATAAAATGCAATATTATGTAGTCATTAAAATGATGTACAAGAATGTTTAATGATATGGAAATCTGTTTATTGTTTAATTAAAAAACCGATATGTGGTGTTTCCATCTTTGTTATTAAACCTATAAATGTGTAAAACAAATTAAGATTTTATGTCAAAATGGTAACTGCAGTTATCTTGAGATAAGGAGATAATATATTTTTACTTATTTTTCTCATCTACATTAATTTTCTCATATTCTTATTTTGTAAAACAACAATGAAAATGTGTTCTAAAATACAGTTTAGTGTTGATTATAATGGTTTATCTTGATTCTATGAAAAGCAAATAAATTGGGCTCCCCTACTTTTGCCAGATTATTATGGTGTTTCACATGTTTTTGTTTTACTAACAAAGAGGCAGCCTAAATCCCAGCTCTGCCCTCACCAGCTACCATCACATTCCAGAAGACATTCGGACATGCTTGAATGCCATCGAGAATCAATCTGGGTGAGTGAATGATCTAAAATGTTTTAAAAGAGTAAACATCTAAAGTCTAAATTTTATCTAAAATTATTAAAACATTGCCACTAATACCAAAGGGAATGCTGAATGAAGAGCAAGGAAAAAATTATTTTACTCACAGACACTTTGTCCTTTGCCTGTTTAAATACACTGGGAGCCTGAGCTGATTCAGCACCTGCTGCTGTTGAGAGAGGAGACAAAAACAACCCCACACTTAGTGGCTAAAGACCACATAAATGCATTTTTAATGCCTTTTGGATATTCAGTTGTGTCAACAGACTAATGCAAAGGGAATTTTGTTTATATTGAGACTCAAATTCAGTAACTGAAGAAACCCGAATAATAAGAACATTATAGCATGTGGCTCCCACTATAGAGTGTGCTAATTACTATAACCCAGTGTTTACCAAAGCACAGGTAAGCACACCAAGTAATTTTCTGTTACCAATGTACCCTTAAATTACTATCGATCCTTCAGAATGGAAATCATAGGACAGTAATCCGAATGCTGCAGAATTTAAGGAAAAGGGGAGTGATTGGTTTCTAGGGTGGGCATCACATAAGAATATTCACAGAGATTCCCAAACCTTCTTTATGTAGCCACTGTCATATCTACAGATATTTCCGCATTTTATATTTTAAACTGTCATGGTCTGCCAACCCCTTTCCCTCTGCACCCCTTCATTTCACAATATGAATGACACACTTGTTTGACGTGAAACGGACCACATGAGAAGGGAAGGGAAGAAAAATGGCTTGTCAAGAAGAGAAAACATGAGAATTTTAAGTTCAGTAAAATAGACCATGTTCTACACATGCACTTCCTGTATGAAATTATTACCACATCTGTTACTGTTGTTTCTCTTGCTGCTGTTTTATACTTCTGGTTTCAATTTTAAACTCCATCATCTCTAGCATAATTTCTGCTGATGACTTACCTGACTTGACTTAAATATCTTTCACGATTGAACACAACCCTTTGTGTTTGGGGAAACTGTCCCTATTTAACAATTGGGCTAAGAAAATAAAAGGCATAAACTTGTGTGTTTACTTCCACCTTAATTTTCTTTCACAAGAGAGAAATCCTCTGGAAAAAAAAAATACTTATCCTTATAAGCGCTCCAAATGAGTTTCACAAAGGTTTCTTATGCCATGTGCAGTTCTAACACAAAAATAGTAACGGTTTACAATATGTTCTATGCTATTTAGGACTGGCTAGTAAGATTATTCGCAGACTCTGAAACTAATTTTTTTTTTAAAAGAAGCAGTGCAAATGATGCCTCTTTACTATTTCTACAATATAGCTCATTTTTTCTGCGACATATATACTTTGCTTTAAGTCAATGAAACTCACGTTTGGTATACGCTTTCTGTTTGAGTATCTTAATATTTGAATAAAAAAGGAAGATCCTAATTAGTCCAAAGACCTTAAATTTCCTTTAATGAATGAAATCAAAAGGCAAGTTATTCTCAGTGTGGCATATTGAATTTGACATTTCCTCTGAAATTGTACAATCCTAATATATTTTTCATCTTTTTAGGTGGCATATAGGGCTTTTATGCCCCAACCAAGAGATTCTGCCTGTGCAAGCATTTTTCTAACTAGAAGAAAAATTCCAAGTTTAATGAAAATGTACTAAGTAAGATGCACTATAAGATTTAGAGATGTCATGTTAGTTCCTAACTCTTAACTTAGAGGAACCCCTCATTCTAAACCTTCATCATCAAGGTGTGTGTATAATTATGTCTTCTACTTTCAAATCCCGCCTTACATACTAGTTCTTGAAGGATGCTCATGAGATATTTCCTATATGAAGAACACAACTTAAAAATACTTGAAATTTTTAGTGGCTATCATGAAACCATCAACCTTGATTTTTTTTCTTACAAGGGTTGATGCTGCTCCTAACCCTTTAAAGCCACCCAAAGATTCATATAAAGGCACTTCTAATGTATAATGGATTGGGAAATATTCCTTTCTGACTTAAGAACTCTGATGCCTTCTTTTGTAGACTGCAAGTGTGCCATTTAATCAATGCTAAAATAAAATATATTCTAGATGAAGAGTATCCTAATATAATTATACATTTAAAATAAATACTTTGCACTGAAATTTAGGAATAGAGTTTACATTATAGATATTATGTATGGTCTTTTGTGATGATTTGTAACATGTTTCACTCCTTCATTCCACTACTTTTTTAAACAGTAAAAAACAAGTATATCTGAAGAAGACAGAACAATAAGAAGGTAGGAAAATAGAAATAAACCTAAATTCTAAGATATTGGGAGGGAAGTGGTTTATTAAATTTTAAATTTATTAAATTTTTGAATACTACATTACGTAGGGGAATTTAGCAGTTTGGATTCAACACATTTAGGAAAATCCCAAGGACAAAATGTCGGCTAAGAGATGTAGTATCACCAGAAAGCCTGGCTAATTTTGGATATGAAAAATAAAATCTGGTGGGATTACCAGACAATTTCCTTTTCCATTTTTTTCTTTCATCCAAAAGCAAAGTAATTTTTCAACCACAATTTCACCCCAGATTTGCTTTTCATTTTCCATCTCAAAATCACTATGCATTCTTGGTGGTTCTCAGTAAATTCATCAACATCAGTAACAGATTTGGCAATAACAATATAGAAAATAGGACAAATACATATGGGTTTTTAAGCATGAGGGAGATAAATAAGCAAAATAATGAGAATGCATACCACGGTTATATTCATCGCCATCGTCTAACCAAAAACACAGAATGAAAATAGGAATCCCCAGAACGTGACACTAGAGCACAATGCCAAGATACAATCACTGTTAAGTCTGAGCATGACAAAGAAACAGATGGTCATGACCTCTTCTGCAGGGAGGGAAAAAAAAAAGAATAATGATACAAGACACTTAATAGCGAAATTGTTCATGACTGCTGAGATTCTTGGAAGAAAAACAAAACGAAGCTGCTACAGTAATGAGATAAAAAAAATACATGTCCATGTTTGCCAGCCACATTGCAGAATTGAACAGTCACCTGTCGTTTTCCGCTTAACACAGGAGAGATGAGTTGGTCTAGTATATTTGATAGCAGGTTTTAAAATGAATTTCCTGGAGGGAGAGTGGGCCTGAACTTCTGTTTTTTTAGCAAGTTCAGCCTTCTTATAAACTGCTATGAATAAGAAAACACAAAAAGCATACCATCAGGAAAAAATAAACACTTGGAGCAAAACCGAATGAAATTTCATCAATAATTAGTTACCATGGTTAGGCAGTTTCTTCTACAAAAGAGTAATAATGAATTACTTCAAAAACATTTTTAAAGAAGTGATTGTTAAATGAACCTTTTTTCCTTCTCACTTCATCTCTGGAGACTGTGCTAGGTTCCTTTTTAGCTATTTTTCTTTCAGGAGTGGAAATTCTGCCTCTCCCGGTTTTAAAAGGCTTTTCTTTTCTATGTTTCTCAAGAGATGGTCTCCGAGCTTCCTTTTCAGCTTTCTCCTCTTTAGGAATAGTTTCTAACTGTTCTGTCATGATGCTCCTATCATCATCTGTGGATCAAAGCAAACCATGACAACAACAACAACGAAAACATTAGTAACAAATGTACAAAATCCTTCATCTATTTAAAAAAATGCAAAATCAAGAGATAAAGGGTCATTTTAAAATGTTTAAAAATGAAAAAAAAATCCACTAGGTTACTGGATTTTATTTGGGAGTAGAAAATTTAAAAAGATAATGCACACCTTGAGTGTCCACCCAGAGGCTGTCAGCATCCATGATGGAGTCATCAATGGTGGTCTCGTCTCTGTAATCATCATAGGTTTCTGTCTTATATTCTGAGAGTCCAACGTCTTCTCTCTCAGGGGAAGCTGGAGCTTCTGGGGAGCCAGCCTTGGGTTCAGCCTGGGCTTCAGCTGCCTCCTCTACCTCAAGCTCTTCTTCAGCACCGGGGGATGGTCTCCTTTCTACCTCAGGCTGCTCTAAGGCTGCAAAACGCACACTGTGGGAACCCGACTCCCCTTCATCAGTTGTGGTTTGCACGACAGTGATGAAATCATCCTCGATGGTTACAACGGACTCGATCACTCCCTTGTGTTCACCAGGGCAGGTCTCCACAAATTCCTCCCTGACACCTGGGACACCCAGGTCAGTAATCTGAAGGGTGTCTGAGCGGAAGAGCAGTTTATCATAATCTCCCCGGGCTTCTATCTCTTCTTCCTCATTCTCAGCCTCTGCTGGTTCAGCTCCAGTGGCTTCAGGCAATGGTTCTGTAACATCAGAGGGCGTGATAGATATATCTGGGGTCTCCTTGTTTTCTTCTTTTGGCAGCTGAATAAATTCCATCTGGACGTCAGCTCTCTCCTCTGCGGCTAAATCAGCCTCTGAAACAGCAGGTGCACAGGGTATTTCCACAGACAATTTGATGGCAATCTCATCTTGAATTAGAGAAGATTCTGGGGAAATTTCCTTCTTGCCCTCATCAGCTTTCAAGGACTCCATGGTGAGGCTTTCATGCTCACCGCTGGACTCATAGGACTCCTCTTTGTCTACAGCCTCCTGGTGCACCAGGTCAGGCTTGGCCACCTTCTCCTTGACTTCTGTTTCACTAAGTTTTGTGCCTTCTTTCACGTGGCCAGACTCAACACCCATAAACGCATCTGCCTCCTGAGGTGCTGTGGATGAGGGGGCGAGGTCCTGGGTAGCCTTGAGTTTAAGCTCTGCTGCCTTTCCAGCATCTATGTGTAGCCCTGAGGCCATCTGTCCAAAGTCACTGATTTTAACCTCTAACTGACCCTGGTCAGCTTTCTTTGCAGCAAAATCCAGGTCTGGTTCAGCTTTTTGGGATGGTTCTACTTCAGCTACCTCTGGCACAGAACTAAGACCTTTCTCTGCTTTCTCAGCTATGAGAGGTGATGCATCTTTTGAGACTGTCAGTTCTTTGGCTGAAGCTTGCTCATGGGTTACTCCTAATCTGAAAGTTTCAACTTTATCACCAGCCTCTTCTGTTTCCTTGGCATGTTCTTTTGAATCGGCATGTTCTTCACTTTTTTCTAGTAAAGTATCCAGCTTATCATTCGCTTTCTTCTCCTGATCAAACTCCCTACTCAGTCCTGATTTGTCACCAGAGATAGGCGGGGATGCTTCTTTCTCAGCACTGAGTTCATCTTTGACTCTTCCAGCAGCTGCCAGTTTGACTTCAATCAATGAAAGATCCGTGACCAAGTCTCTTCGTGCTTTCTCGTCAGTGCCTTCATAAAAGGAACCACTCTCCCCAGATAAATTCTCACTGTCTTGAACAGGTGATGGGAGTGGGACTGTGTATTTATTGAACACACAGTAGCCCAGGTCTTCGAGCTGACTGTCAGTTTTAACAATGACGTGGTTTTCATCAGCGACAGGGGGGAAGCCAGTACTACTCTCCCCCACCACAGTCTCTGATGGGACTGATTTTCTCCTGGCAACCTCAGCATCTGCACTCACGGAAGCTAACCTTGACCTTGTGCCTGCCAGGTCTAGCATCTCAGGCAGGTCAGGTGCCATGACAGTACCATTTTTGTAATAATCTTTGGCTAGGAAAGGTGACTCACACGATGGCTCGACTTGGGTGTTTTCCTCTCCAGTAGCTTTTTCCCCCTTTATCTGTTCTTTTTCTTCTTTGCTTTCTGTTGGGAAGCAAGGGGCTTTGTCCACTGCAGGTGTTGTGGCTGGAAGGTAATCATCTCCTTCGTCCATACTTCCACTAGTGTTGGTTAGAATATCAGAAGCAAGGGGAGAAAGATCATGGCCCCGACCAAAGTTAAATCCGAGGGCTATGGAATCCAGGCAAGACATGGGCAAATTGATTGACATGCTTCTTTGCTCTATTGCAGACCTACCACCAAGTCCTAAACTCCTGCTTAGTGTCAAATCATCCTTATTCTTACTGTGGAGATCTCTTTTCTCCCCATACACTTTTGGATCAATAGTGAACATTCTTTCTTGAGGAGAAATGGGTTCTTCAGGTAAGTCAGATGGATAACTCTGTGCAAGAGTGCTGTACCCTGCTTCTTGTGCTACAGCACTGGGCTGGGAGTCTTTCTCTGCCATAAGTGCCTTGTCGCCGTTTTTATACATGGAAGATACGGTATCAAAAGACCCTTGGGCACCTTCTCTTGTGTCACTCAGTTCATAGTAATCACTGCCTGGCTGGATACTTTTTGTCACTTCTTCTTTCAAGGCAGATGTTTCAAAGTACTTGGACATTCCTGACTTATCTTCATAAAATGGCATGTCAAGCTCAGCTGATGTTATAGCTCCAACTCCTTCAACCTTATTATCTTTGTCAGCAACTTTTTCTTCAAAAAGCTCCTGGGTGGCACTCTTTTCACTTAGTGCAGCTGGTTCAGTCATGACTTTTTCCGGTGTCTTAGAGGTCATGGCTGAATCGGTAACTGCTTGCTCCAAACTTACAGGGAATGAGTCCTGTTTTAATATATCTGTGGGAAGCTCCTGGCCTTTCGGTTCTTCTTTGGAGTAAGTGTGCTCTGTGGAGGGATGAATTACACCTGTTTCTTCATCTGTCAATTTTGGGGCTTCGCTCTCTTTTGACACAGCATCTTCGTCAGAAATGGTTGTTTGTTCTTCAAGCTTTAGGTGAGGTCCCTTTTCAGTAAGCATAGATTCCTGTTCACTGAAGGTGGGAGTCTCTTTTATCTGCACACTCTCTTGCTTTATTGCCCCTTTCTCCTCTCCTAAACCTTCCTCTGGAACATACTCTTCCACAATCGAAATGTGAGCATCTTTGGGTGATGTAACTGCCTCTGAGGCTGGTGCTTCTGCCATTTTGTCAGGTTGATCCATATGGGGCTCTTCAACTTTAGAACTATCTTTGGCAGTCACTGGGCTACCAGTTTCTTCCAAAGATTTTTTGTCATCTGGCTGTAATAGGGCGGGGGCAAAGGGTGATGCTGCTGCAACAATGTCATTCTTTGTGACATCTAAAGGAAGAGTGAAGCTTCCACCCTGAAAGGGACTTGGCATGGGAGAATCAAATTGTTTCCCTTCCCATTTTGGGATGTCCTCAAGTACGTCTTTTTCCTTCATGGGTGTTAGGGGGCTAGGAGATACTGGAGCAACTAAACCCCACTCATCCTTTTTTGCTTCCATTGGCATTTGGATGAACCAGTCCTTTTGCTCTTTTGCAGCTGAGGGCTCTGCGGGAAGGCCAATACCAGGTACCACTAGGCTCGGTTCTGTCTTCTGTTTTGTGTCTTCTAGGCTGGCACCCAGAGTATGCCCAAACAGAGTGGGAGGTACTTTTTCTTCTTCTGTGTCTTGCATGTCCTTTTTATCAGGGGAAGTTTTAGTTGTCTCAGGCTGAGAAACTAAGGCAGCATGTTTAAGGTCTTCACCAGGCTTACTTTCTTTCTCTGACTCCTTTTCCTCCTTGTCTAATGGCTCGGCTGGAGAGGGAGTCAATTCCTGTTGATCATGAAACTCCATCTTCGAGGCTGTAAGCAAACCTGAAGTAATTGGGTTGATTTTTAAACAAATAATAGGCAAGTGCTTTCAGGCAGTAAGCTTAAAATTATATTTTGAAATGGCAAATGAGTGGTAGGGTATAAAGAAAAACTATGAAACATGCAAGCATGCTACTCATTTAAAAATCAATATGAAAATGTCAGGACTGAGATATATTTGTACGATTGCTAAAATGAACTCCCATTGTGAATTAATGTGTACATAACTTGTAATAAGAGTATATTTTGAATATTCTTTTTTCCTTTGTTTGATCTCTCTAAACAGTATGTGATGTATACTGCAGTAGAAAAAAAATTTCATGTGCCTTCTACAGATAAAATTACAAATTAAAGAATATTGAATAAGTAACTTACATTAAGGTACAAAAGAATCTATATAGTAATCTAAATATGGGAAAGAATTGATTTCTACTGACCTTTTTCTTTTGTTTCTAATTTGTAAGTGAATTTGCAGGCCATGGGCAGAAGGAAAATTAAGTCATAGTTATATGTGTTAAATAAATTCAGTTAACTGGATTGACAAGTTCCAGGACCAATTTTGGGGGCACTGAAAGGTTACTAGAATAAATTTTTAGAAGTCATCTGAGATTAAATTTCGGTAATACAAGTAAATGATTACTACTGACTTTATATGATATGACCTAAATATTAACAAGTCAATTTCTACCACATATCAAAATTCTTAAGTCCTAATCATTACTTACTCTGTATGGTAGATGTAAGAAAATCTGAATTATACTGGTAATACTGGGAAGTCATGTGACTAACAAAATTTTAAAGAGTCAACTATTAAAATTCTTTCTCTCCTTGGTCATGACCTCATTCTCTGGAATGTGACCAACTGGCGAAGCACTGACCAGTATTGGCTTTAGAGATGCTTCACAGAGATTAAATGACTCTTTTTAATTTTTATTTGTTCACCAATCCAAAAGGCTTCAGAGTCTCAATTGTATTTTAGGGTCAAAGTTATTTCACTGTGGTGAATAGGGCTAAATGTAATTATCTGGAAAATGAAACTCAGTCATCTCCTGAAGAGCAAGTGAATGGATGATTATTACCTTATATACTTGTGTGTCTTGTTGTCACAATAGAAAAGAAATACTATACGAACTTTCTAATAAAGGTCAGATGAATGAAAACTCAAGAGATATGGTGATTATCAAAGGGGTTGGCTGCCATGGAAAGGAAATGATATGAGAAGCATCAGCAGGCGCTTTTAAGGAAACCAAACCAGTATTCACTGAAGCATAAAAAAATATAGCACACTGCAGTTGCAAACAAAAACGATTCTACCGTTTAAGCCTGTATGTGCCAAAATCCATCTCTACAGTTTGAAAGACAAGCATATGAATTGCTGTCCCCCAAAATAAAAATAAAAATATACATGTATTAGCAATGTGACTGGCAAACATTTGAGATGAAGAGCGGGGGTGGAAAAAAGCTCACATAGTGTCATCAGCCTGGCTGCAAAGCGTATTGTATCATGGCAAAGTAAAACCAGGAATCAGCTGCAGCAGTGGAAAATCAAGCTGCCACACAGCACCTGCACAAGCCACACTCTCTGCTCGTTAAGTCTCAAACAGTGGTTTTGGGATCATGAGAAGACCCAGCGATGGAATAGCATTGGAAAGGCATCAGGCTGGTAAGCTGCTGGAGAGATCTATCTTTTGCAACAAAACACATGCAAATCCTAAGAAAGACACACCTTCCCCGGCAGAGGAAGGGGTTTTTACTTCTGGAGACACCTCCGTGACCTCTTTTATACTTTTCTCCTGTGGGGTCCCTGCTGGGGCGCTCTCTTCAGGAGCTATTTGGGCCTCTGCACTAGACTCCACTTGGCCCTCACTGAGGCCCTTGGGCTGGTCTGAGGCCTTGGCAGCCTCACACTCTTTCCCAGGCAGAGTGGGAGGGGTGTTTCTTCCTCGGCCATTGGACTCGCTAGCATTTCTTCTTCTTAGGGAGGAAAAAGATGTTGACATCATGACCACAGAAACATACATGAAACAACAGAAATATTATTCAAGGAACACTTTCAGCTCGATTATATTGACCTCACAAGAACCTCTTTTACCATTTGGATGTGCAAATTAATATCCTAATGCAATGGACATTATGTATTGCTTGGAAAATTATTATGCATAATCTGCAAATCATGATGCCTTTTACAATCTCATGAAAAGGCTCTTTATTTTAAAACTTGAGAGCTGAAAGGGTTTTATTGCACTATTACCCTCAGTGGAAATGGCAGTAAGTTGTACACAATGTGGAAAGCTGGCTGGAAATAAGAGATGGTACTGCCAGATAACAGATGGTTGTGAAAAGATAGAAGCATTGATGTGCTGAAACAAACCTTTAAATTTGTTAGACATGTGCTATTTTTTCCAATGCAGGAAGCCCCTACATACGAATTTCTGGTTACTTAATTTAAAACACGCAAACTTTGCTAAAGAAATCTTTGGGAATAAAAAGCCTGGTCTCAAAATAATATCCAGTCAACTACCTTATTATCAGCTTTATCATGAAATCCATCAAAACTCTTTAAAATATAATTTATTTAGTATTTTTAAGGCCAAAGGCTACCAAACTTAATTTTACCTTCATTGCATTATATGACTGGAGAATGTAAAAATTTTCAAGAAGTAAGTAAAATATTTTGAAAAACAAGGTCCAGGTAAGAGTTAATTTCACTACTATTTAGAAAAGTCTACCTCTGGGACATGACTGTTATCAGATTGTTCAAACCACTGAAATATCAGTAATATAGTTCTTGTATAGTTCTCTTTGTCACTGAAGAAAGAAAATGTGCATATTATAAAGCCTCATTTCTGCAATTCAAAACAAAACCACCAAGGAAAGATAATTGAGTGGAAACAAAACTGCCAAAATATCCTCCCCAAAGATGTATATCACACAGAAAAATGTTAACAATTAAAACGTAAAAAATAAATTTATGAAGGCCATGAATTATCGTGTTCATTTGTTTCTCATTTACACTTCAAATGTCAGTAAAATAAATCCCATTTTATTGCTTACGAAATTAGAGGGAGGGACTTCCTTGGTGGCACAGTGGTTAAGAATCCACCTGCCGATGCAGGGGACACGGGTTCGAGCCCTGGTTCGGGAAGATCCCACATGCCGCGGAGCAACTAAGCCCATGCGCCACAACTACTGAGCCTGCTCTCTAGAACTCGCGAGCCACAACTACCAAGCCAAGGGGCTCTCTAGAGCCCGTGGGCCAGAACTACTGAGCCCATGAGCCATAACTACTGAAGCCTGCACGCCTACAGCCCGTGCTTCACAAGAGAAGCCACCACAATGAGAAGCCCGCGCACCGCATGGAAGAGTAGCCCCCGCTCGCCACAACAAGAAAAAGCCTACACGCAGCAACGGAGACCCAATGCAGCCAAAAATAATAAATAAATAAATTTATACATACAAAAAAAAGAAATTAGAGGGAAATATATAAGCTGTTTTCTAGTTCTGCAAGTGAATGACTCTTATGAAATTCCTATGAAACGATTATACATTGTTTAATTGGACCTATGAGAAAGACTACAGATGGAAAGAAATTTTTTGAGAAATATTAAAATCCTTAGAGGGGGAAAAAAGAAGACTACTTCTATTTTCTCACATTTAGCACTCAGAAACTTTCACTGTTGTAATTTAATTATGTCAGTAACATTTTAAGCATTCAGATTCGAACTCATTATTAAGGCAATTTGTATAATGCCATAGAATTAGAGATTTTGATTAAAGCTAAGAGACTTTTAATATAGCTGCTTTAATATAGCACCTTATTGGATGAAATCTTATCAACTTAATTTACATGTTTTCCAAATCCATGTAATTTTCTAGCTTTCCATTTTCTCATTTTGTCTAAATCATGTTTATTTCCACACCTGTTCTTTATTCAAAAATTCAAATAGTTTTCTGAACTGTTTTAAGTTCACTTAGCTGTACTCAATATGGGTTATATTCCTCCATCAGAGTGTCTGAGCCACTGGTGCTCTTGCCTTGGAACTATGTGCCCTTACATTAAATATTGTGTCATATAAAAATAAACTCTTCATTTAAGCAAGTTATTTTTCCTCATTTGAAAATAACTTCTTCACCTAAGCAAAAAAAAAAAAAATTGAGCTCTCTTTATTTTCCTTATAAAAGTACCTTGTTAGAATGAGACAAATTGCAGCCCACTGCCCACTTATTTTATCCTCACCAGAGCCAACTATACATAGGGTCTCCACCTTCATGAGACTGGAATGACAAAAGCTTTGGAGCATTTCCCTCATTTTAGCCCACTTCTACTTATTTGAAGCAAGATTTAGGTCACCTAGGGAAGCCTCTGTAGTTTCTGTAGATGATTAAGTGATTTGGAGAAATAAATTCATTCCATAACATTTATTCTACCCTAAACAGACCTTTCTCTTTTAAAGAGCTATCACATTAACATAGCACTAAAAAGAAACCTAACTCTATTGAAGTCTGGTCCTAGAAATATTACGTATCCAAGAGGATAAAATTATACTAAAGTTCATGTTCTTTGGTTTGGGTAAGAGAATATATTCTTCCCCCACTGATTTATTTGCAAGGGGCAGAAAGAAGTCATACTTTATTTGAACTTTTTTTGCTTCCTTCTCAGAAGCCGTGAAAAAAAAAAGGAAGTACTCACATGTCTCAAATAAGGCTTCTTAGACATAAATTGTTGAGGCATTTGGATGGACTGAGCTATATAGGGACTTCACTTTCATATGGAGAAAGCAGGCTCCTGTGCCTCCCACTCCACACATGAAAGCACACTTAGTATGATGCATGTGGTCAAAGCTGCAGGCAGGGGAGGGGGAGCAAAAGGGGACCATGCTTGGTTCACCTTTCTCCTGGTCTAAGTGGGCCTCTGCACTCTGCGCTGGGACACTGGGGAGCACACTAGAGGTAGTCCACTGTGAACTGAACAAAGGATTCTCATAGTACTCCCCATCGGAATTGGAAGGGTCATCATCAGGCACAGACACCGAGATGGTGGAGGGGGCTAGGAGCCTACGCCTCTCCCCACTGGTGGCAGGTTCGTGGCTGGGCAACCTGTGTAGAGGACCCACTTGATCCTCAGCCCCTTCATCTACAAACAGACACACAGGAAGAAACTGCAGGGAGAACTGGACAAGACAGACACAAGATCAGACAGACGAGACAGACACCTGCACGAGGACATGGGGCCATGGAAGCAGCAGAGCAGGATGGATGATGGGAGACAGTGAAATCTCATGCTTCAGTAGCCGCTGCATTTCAGCTATCCCTTCAGTAATCTTGCCATTGATCTAAATGAATCAAATGCTCTGACACCCCCACTGCATAATAGAAATTATCTTTACATTCCCCTCAAACAAGCTAAAACAACAACAGGACACTGGAATAGAAACAAAGCCTATCAAACAAATACATTTGTTAGAAGAAATTCTTTCAAGTACATAAATTTTCCTCATGCTTTTATCAATATATTTATAAGTTAAAAAAGAGGAAAGCTGTTAGGATCTGATGTCTGCACAGTTATGGGGAAATCAGTCCTGTTGACATACAACCTTAATTATCCAGTATGCTCACATGCTTAGCATTTTGGTTGATTTAACTTTTAGTTAATGACTTCAACCAGAAAGTAATTTTTAATTTCAATCCTGTTAAGAAAAATCTAGAATGCATTATCTTTCTTTCCTGTCTTGCTTAGGGGAGCACAGTTGGCACAGCTTTTTCTTTGGATGCAAACTCCTAGGCATCTTTTTAAACCCTGGTTCTCATTTGCATGACTGTGAAAATATTAGAATGTTTTAGAAAGTACCTAGCAATATACAGTTGTTTTCCTGTCTTCTGCTTCTCTTCTGAAAGCTTAATAGAGTTTGCAATTAGCTGAGAATTTCTATTGAGTTGGCTTCAGATTCATCAGTATTTTATTCAATGCAGTTTCACCTGCACTACTGGCTTCTGACTGTTTTTATATCTCAAACACCTCATTGCATATTTCTCATTGAAATGCCAAAGGAACTGCTCTCATTTCTCTCCTTTCCTGTGTCTTGGCTTAGAAATCTGCATTATTTAAATATACTTCCTTAGCTACACGAGTGTAGATCAATCAGTTTGCTTAGCATTTGGATTCTTGCATATTTCAATAAGCCTCAAGGATGATGACAAAGAACAATATTTGGCTGCTGATGCAGTGCAGATACTACACCTCAGGCCTACATGGCAGGTTACTAAATTTGCTAATCACTATTTATTTACTTATATAGAGAAATAATTTTAGAATTTTGTAATTTTCAAAATTTGTACTATCTATATAATTTTTATTTCTATCAAAATTTAAGTTGACAAAATTACAGCAATAATTGAAAATGCACTGTATTTTTAGGGCAATAACTTATTTTCAGCAAACTGAGTGCTGACAACTGGAAATGAACCTGAAATCATAAGGATGCTAAAATAACATTTTGAAAGGAGAATACTTTTAATCTTTTGAGCACATTATTTACTGATTGTTCAATGGAAGTTGTTTCTGGATAGGTGCTCAGAACTTTCTCAGCCAGGATGCTTATTATAACATGGGATAGAAGAAACCTAAAATTACATTTGATATTCTTAGTTCAACTCAGCATGATTTCTCAGCTGAGCAGACAACTGGCTGAGATGTGGCCTACAATGCTGGCTGAATCCTACGTCCTGGGCTTGTCACGAGTCCCAGCCATTCATATTTCCTCTAGTGACTCCTGAGGCTGTAGACTCCCTATGGACACAAGTTCCTCCTAAAACTTCTAATACTTTCAACAGATTGCATGGACAATCAATTAGTGAAAATGACATATTTGCCTCTCTGCTTTCCAACATGTTCTGGGAAGTAGAGCAGACTACAGTTCAAAACTAAAGAATTTAAAGCTGAGAGCTGATAGTTTAAAGGCAATACCCCGTGGGTGTTTTAACCTTTTGAAGATTTCCGCTTCCTCTTTCTTGTTGCTTGTTGCTCTTTTTTGCAAGTGCCAAAATGTGAAAACAGCCCAGAGTCTTGCTTCTGATCTATAATATTTCAAAGAAGCAGTACTTTCTATTCTGAAAACTTTGACTAATCAGAGAACAACAAAAACAACAAAAACTTTAAGTGCTTCAGTGGAAAAGTAGCTTCTCTGTAGTATTTGTCTGGCCCTTAGCCAGGCAACGCCAAAAAGAATGTCTGGCAAAACCCAGTCCCGTCTGGGTACTGTGAGCTGTATGCACTCCAAGTCTCTGTTTAGGATCTATGAGCCTGCAGTCCATCTACATTACAAGTCCCAGAGATGTGCCAGGCAAGTGACACTTAGAGGATCATGGCTGGCTAAGTTCAGACAGTGTACCAGTGCATGGGCTTCCAATGATAATGCTAGAATACAAGAGATCCTCGTTTGCTACAGAACTGTGTATGGCAGGTGGTCTCAGTTCATACCCAAATAGAGGTGGGACACATAATAAATAAATTGTAAATGAGTGAATTATAAATACATAATAATTATAAATAAATACATTATAAATGAATGAATTATTTACATGGGAGTGGTTTGGAAAGAAAGGAAGTCAGTCCAGTGGCTTGTAACCAACAAACTCTCATTAGAAGATCACTTCACGTTCAACGTCCCATAGTAAAAGCCTAAATAACATACAACTTTAGGGATGCAGTGAGGCTGTTTGTAGGGAGTTAGATTTGGATTTAAATTCTGGATAAGCCACTTACTAGCCATGACATCCTGGGCAAGAGTGGAAGTGAGTATTATCTGTGTGGGTTGCTTGGAGGATTAAATGGGAAGGTATTTGAGAAAGCACCAAGTATCATGCTCAATTCCATATACATTAGCATCTCTGTCTTCAGTATATCAGACAAGTTGTCATGTACCTTTGCTCTTTACTTTCATTTGACACATCAAAGCTAGACTCGAGAGATTTATGAAAAATGAATTCATAACAGTTTTGTTCTTTAAGGCCAGGATTGAATGTCTCCTTTTACACTTGCTTATGGAGTCTCTGCTTCTGCCACAAAATAGTCTGTTTCATTTAATAATGTGGTATTTTAAAGGACAGGGTAGCCTTATGAAATTTGGACTTTTACATAAATTTCTTTGCATAATGATAATCTTTAAAAATGAAGTTTACCTGGTTTCAGTGGAAGAATACGTTTTCCCTAATTGGCTTTCACACAAACTTTTTTTTTTTTTTTTTAAACATTTGAAAATTTATATTGGGTAAAGTTTGCCACACAAAATTCAGTCTTGGTATGTCAGTCCCCTTTGGTACAAATGAGTAGTCGCTTTTATGAGAGACTGAGTCTCTTGGGGTATCAGTGACTCAGTGATTTTGCCTGTCCTGGCATCACAGCTTCTGCCCCATGCCCTGGGGCAGCTGGCTCCACTTACATTGTTTCCTACCATCTCTAAGCCCTTTCCATTCTACAAGCTTTTGATGAGGACTCCTCAGTTGGCCTGCTGTGTCTGCTGCCCCAGAATGTTATGGGGGGAAACTGCTTCAGATCAGCAGTTATAATGTGGCTAAATCATTGACATGGGAAATCATCACCCTAGGATTTGGAGCAAACCTAAGAGGGCAGAAGGATTCCTGGTTCTGTTTTCAGATGTTTCCACTGTTCGTGCACGGGCTTCCAAGTTCTAACAGTTCAGTCCAAATGACAACTATTATGGTTAGGCCAAAAAGAAAAAGGAGATTAATTTGAAAATATCGTAAATAGTAAAGTATTGGTTCACTGTACCTGGGTTTCCTTTCTAAGCGTGCTACTTATTTAATTTTTTCATTAAAATCCCGTTGTTTCCCAGAATAAGCAAAAATTTTGGGAATTATGAATATTAAATCAGTTATAATAAATGGATATTCATAAATGACAGTAATTAACATCTTAAATTATTTTTAGTGAGAGCTTTCATGCTTCCCCTTTGGGAAAGAACAGCTTTTAAAATGTTTGATAATTAATAAAAAGTAAGTATATCCTCAAAATCATTGAATTACTCAATTTAAGAACTCTTTTACGTTTGTATAAAAGGATTGAATTGTGACATTCACTGTGCCTTTAGATGAAAGTTGCTTTGAGAGTGTTTTGAGGAGGGTAAAAAACCTCCTAGATGAAAAAATCCACATGCTTTCTTTCCACCCAGCGTACTATGAGCAGTAGTATATCAATGGAATTTTGGCTTGGTCTTTACAAACCAACTGGTTTGAATGATTGAAAAGCTGAATCCTGTCTTGCGGTTTTTCACTAATTTTTTCTGATAAAACAAAACAAATAAGTTGTTATACGTACTTTAAGAGCG
>NW_006787533.1:307819-336632 GCF_000442215.2 Lipotes vexillifer
GGTTTAAAATAAAAAAGAGGGACTAGTTTGATTGCCTAGATCACATATCTTTCATACATTTAAGGTGAGAATATCTGATCTTTTAAATGAATGAGGTAGAGTTTGTAAAATACATACTTTTTTTCTATATAACTCAAAAATACGGTTATCCTTTTAAAAGCAAATCATTAGGCCTTCGTATAGGTTAATGCTTTCGTTTGAAAAACCAAAATTCAATAAAAATACAGGTTTGGTTTGAAAAATGTTAAAAATAAAATATCTTCCAATTACTTTCAGTAGGAAGTAAGTTGACATTTTCCCTAAATATACTGAAACGGCTCCAAGAAAACAATCCCAAAATGTGAAGGAACAGTTACTTTGGAAAGTGACACCTAAGTTACCAAAATGTGAAAGTGATTCTATATTTTATTTATATTTTCATTATATCCACTGTACCACCCTCCAGAAACAGACTGGGTGAATCTCGGATGGGAGGACCCTGCTGCCCTTTCGGCTCCAACTCCCATAAAAGAGTAAGAAGAATAAATTACGTGACCTCTAGCTGACTTTGGAGCCAACATCATACCCTTCTCTGGGCTAAGAGGATTCTCTGACACTTGGAAGGTTTTAAGTACAGGTTCAGAAACATTTTCAGTGACCTGAGGGAAGCAGCTTTCTACTGCATTCAGAGTAAAATCCAGGTCCCTGAACCAAGTCAGCTGCTGCTTACTCCCAAGCTCCTTCAGTCCTCTACCCTTTCTCACACATTAGTCATAGGACTCCTTCAGTTCCTAGAGCACTTCATGCGCTTGCCCACCTGAGAGCCCTTGCACATCCTGGACCCTCTGCCCCAAATGTCCCTTTCCTCCTTCTTTGCTTGGCCAACACCTCCTCAGGCTTCTGAGATCAGCTCCCAAGTTGTCTTCTCCCCATCTAATAAACAAAGATTACTCTTCAATCTTAAAGCTCCCTGTTCTTTTCCTTCCTAGTGCTAAGCTTATTTATTGGATATCTGCTCTCCACCAGACTGCATGCTTCTTATAAGCAGGGATCATGTCTGTTTTGTTCACTAGTGTATACCTAGAACTTGAAGACTGCAAGGAACCTTGGGCTTCATAGGTATGTGCCGAATGAATAGAACATAAGGCCAAGAAGGATCTTTCAAATCTATGAATTAAAAGATCAAGTCACATTTTCAGGGAGTTAACTAATAATCAGTGGCTATAATGACACTGATTATATGCACTGCTTATAGCCCTCAAATTTTCTTTTATTCCTTAGACTAATTTAGTTTAACATTATATCAGGCAGCAAAATTAGAAAAAAAGGCCTCAATTTAAGAAAAAAAGACCTTGCTAAAAAAAGGTTTAAGTTTATAAATCTGTGACAAAAATAAATTATATTTATTGATAGTTTATAGTTCAGTAATTTAGAATAATCTCCATTTAGGGGCTTCCCTGGTGGCGCAGTGGTTGAGAGTCCGCCTGCCGATGCAGGGGACACGGGTTTGTGCCCTGGTCCGGGAAGATCCCACATGCTGCGGAGCGGCTGGGCCCGTGAGCCATGGCCGCTGAGCCTGCGCGTCCGGAGCCTGTGCTCCGCAACGGGAGAGGCCACAACAGTGAGAGGCCCGCGTAAACACAAAAAAAAAAAAAAAAAAAATACAATTAGAATAATCTCCATTTAGGAATTCAAAAAGTATTTTAAACAATCCTAATTACAGATTATAAAAAGACAGTGGGTCTTTTGTGACATTATTCCATTTTTAGCACAACAAAATGAGCTCTAAAAGGGACAACAAAAGGAAAAATAAGTGAAGAAATAAATGAATAAAATGCAGAAGTATCAACATTCTGATTTTAGTTACAAAAACTAAATTATATTGAAACAAGTAAGCTTTCAATATATTTTAAAAGCTTTCTTCTGCCTTCTCCTGTAACTCTCAAACAATAGACAAAAGTTACCTGATCTAAGTCAGAGAACCAATAATAGTTTGCTTTTAAATAGTACCTTTCATCTCGGATTCTAAATGAATATTCTTCAAAGGCGTCTGTCTGCTTCATCACTGAGAACTGAAAAGCTGACATGGCATTCCATGTTGAGTACATGCATTAAAAAATTCATGGACAATAACAGGTCTCAGCAGGAAAGAAGCCATGATCGCAATTTCCAGTTCACTACTCTCAATATCAGATTCATTCACTGACTTCTTCATTTATTCATTAATATTTATTGAGAGTTTGCTACAGGCCATGCCCTGGGGAAGCCCTTGGCAATACAATAGTGAGCACAACAGAGACAGTTCCTGCCAACCCTTCCATAAAAATGTGTTGATTTCATCAATAAATGTATTTTGGTTCAGTCACTTATAAAATTAAATTGTATCTTTTCTGTCAAAACATTCTACATGAAGTAAACTGGTTCTCTGTAGTTATTCTAGTTAGCAATTTAAACACAAAGTTATCTTTTCCTTTATCGAGCAGATTTTTCCTTTTTTATTTTACCATATTCATCTACTTTTGATTTTGTATAGAGAAGTGATAATACATTTAATTAAAGTCTTTGTTTCTTCTTGACTATTTGAAACAGACAGCTCCCAAACTGGGTCACATACTAACCCATACAGAAGTACAGCGCGTATGGGTTGAGGTTTATTTACCCTTATTAGAAGACAAACCTCAGAGTCCAGCAAGCCTTACCTTCCTCCACTGTGACAGTCTGTTCTGAGGCTGGTGATGGGGGTGGAGAAGGAGGCAGATTAGCTGTCTCTTCAGCTGCTGAAGACCAAACAAATGAAAAAATGAGATACAACAATTAAACCTATTAGGCCAGTAGATGTGTAGGCAGTTCTGCTATCTGTAAAAAGGACTCTTTATTAAATTCAGGGAAAGACTCAATAGCAAGCTGCATTTGACTTATTTTTAGCCCCATTACCTGGTTCACATATTTTTGAAAACCTAAAAAAAAAGAAGAGCATTTAATATTAAAAAAAAAATCATTTTGTCTTCTCCATAAAAATGGATTAGAGATGGCTGCTAAAATTCTATCATTGATCCCATTAATTTGTGTCTGCTTGTTCAATTAATAAAATATTTCATTCTGGTCCTAATTTACTATATTCAAACCTACCCAGGCAAGCATTTTAGTTTGGATTAGGCTTGACTGATTAAAAAAATGTTAGAGCTCTCTATTGTTCATTTTGATCTGGAAACTAATCACAGTTATTTTAGGAGATGTATTTTTTAAATAACATTTTGTCCACTGATGATAATGTTGAAACCCATCCTCTGTATGTATTCTTAGAAAAGAAAAATGAAGCTGTCACAGCTTGAGGCAACCTTAGATAGAAACATGTACTAGTGGGAGCTGAGAAATATTCTAGCCTTGGCACTACACATAAAGAAGGACCAAAGAGAGAAAGGTTCTAAAAGATGGAATTCATTCACATTTCACTCCAAGTTTTCCTCTTCAAGACCCTTACCTTCTTTATGACCACTCATATAAAGGTAAGGGATTTTAAAAGGAAATATTTATCAGTCAAGGCCAGTGGTAAAATTTTTTTTAAATAAGCCCTGTGAGCTTCTAAGGCATATTTTAAAGTTTCCATTTTTTAAAAAAATTTATTTATTTTATTTATTTATTTTTGGCTGCGTTGGGTCTTCACTGCTGCGCACAGGCTTTCTCTAGTTGAGGCAAGCAGGGGCTTCTCTTCTTTGCAGTGCATGGGCTTCTCATTGCAGTGGCTTCTCTTGTTGCAGAGCATGGGCTCTAGGCACGCAGGCTTAGTAGTTGTGGCATGCAGGCTCAGTAGTTGTGGCTCGCAGGATCTAGAGCACAGGCTCAGGGGTTGTGGCGCACGGGCTTAGCTGCTCCGCGGCATGTGGGATCTTCCCAGAGCAGGGCTGGAACCCGTGTCCCCTGCATTGGCAGGTGGATTCTTAACCACTGCGCCACCAGGGAAGCCCTCAATCCTTTTTTTAAATGAGAGATTTTTCTTTTAAAAATGAATGAAATTTTGTCATTTGTAGCACCATGGGTGGACTTGGAGGGCATTATGCTAAGTGAAAGAAGTCAGAGAAAGACAAATAGTGTATATCACTTACACATGGAATCTAAAAAATATAGCAAACTAGTGAATGTAACAAAAAAGAAGCGACTCACAGATACAGAGAACAAACTGGTGGTTACCAGTGAGGAGGGGGAAGGGGCAACATAAGGGTGAGGGTGTGGGAGCTATAAACTACTGGGTGTAAGATAGGCTCAAGGATGTATTGTACAGTTTGGGGAATATAGCCCATATTTTGTAATAACTGTAAATGGAAAGTAACCTTTAAATTGTATTAAAAATTAAAAAAGTTTTAAAAAGGGGGATTTTGTTTTATTTGAAAGAATACAAGTAAACCACAGAAAGAAGGTTAATGTTTTAGATAAGTTTTTCCCTCTCTGTTTTAGAAGAAAATAATACTTGATAATCAAAGAACATTTTATTGACTATAATGAGATTATTTTTAATTATTATTCTGGGAGAGGAGAAATTTTTATTGTTTAATTTTTAATAGACAATGGAGTGCTAATCAGAAAATCAAATATTAAGGATACATTAGATTGAAAGAAAAATAGATACGTGATATGTACTATTTTTAGGCTTTAAAAACCATACCTTTCAATGTGTTAGTTATATG
The DNA here is from genome assembly GCF_000442215.2 of Lipotes vexillifer. NCBI lineage: Eukaryota > Metazoa > Chordata > Mammalia > Artiodactyla > Lipotidae > Lipotes > Lipotes vexillifer. The sequence continues at coordinate 312,481 of NW_006787533.1, forward strand.
CACCTGTGAAATAAACATATATGTTGAACATAAGAGAATTTCCCTTTTTATGCATCTCTGCATGTACATACATCTACATTTAGCATCTATCTATCTATCTATCTATCTATCTGTCTGTCTATCCAGAGTAGGGACAGGGAGCCTTTGGCTGAGAGTGTTTTCCTTGGTGACCACCATTATATTACCTGTTTGGCCCTGCAGGGCATTTGACTTGTGATGGAGTGAGAGGGCAAATGCTATCTCATTTTCCTTAAATGAACCAAGTGAAGACCAGTACCATATATGAGATACAATGTCACTGATGATTCTAACAATCTCTGGCTATAGGTTTTGTGTAGCCTGTTCAGGGAGACCAAAAAGAGACTGCAGTACAGACAATAATTAACGAAAACCCATAAAGGGAAAAAAATCATCTCTAATTAAAGCATTAGAACATTTGCCTTATGAGTAGGGGCCATGACATCAAAATGCACTGGCTTTATTTTTATAATAACTATCTCCAGTGGTCTGGAAAAGGAAAATTAAGGGCAATTTAGGGGCAAGTCTAATTATAAGTTGACTATCCTAAAGACTACCGAAATACCACGAGTCTGTTGAGGAAGGTGAAAATAGATCCCAGTGCATCCCAACAGAGATATTTGATGAATGTCACAGTTAGGGATGAAGTATGAGATATGGCCTGTCTTTGAACGTGAAGACTTGATTCTGTGATCAGGGTGCAGCAGACACAGCCCCTGACCTGAGGCTCTTTCTCATTTACCTAAAGGCAGAGCTGCAGGCTGATCTTTATGCTGAGCTTCTTTCTCTTGTTCACCTTTCAGAACTGCTACAGCTTCCGCCGTGACTACTTGAACTATCCTTGCAGACACCTCCTCTGTAATAAATAGTAACAAAAGAAAATGAAATGATGAGCCATCCAAAACAGGTAGCAACGAGGAAAAATAATCAAACAGTATAGTCAATTAGGATTTTATTTTCACTGTCTTTCTCCCAAAGAAGTACAACAGAATTTATTAAATTGCAGATAAATACACACACACACACACACACACACACACACACACCACACACATATAAACTAAAAATGTGTTGATTTCATCAATAAATGTATTTTGGTTCAGTCACTTATAAAATTAAATTGTATCTTTTCTGTCAAAACATTCTACATGAAGTAAACTGGTTCTCTGTAGTTATTCTAGTTAGCAATTTAAACACAAAGTTATCTTTTCCTTTATCGAGCAGATTTTTCCTTTTTTATTTTACCATATTCATCTACTTTTGATTTTGTATAGAGAAGTGATAATACATTTAATTAAAGTCTTTGTTTCTTCTTGACTATTTGAAACAGACAGCTCCCAAACTGGGTCACATACTAACCCATACAGAAGTACAGCGCGTATGGGTTGAGGTTTATTTACCCTTATTAGAAGACAAACCTCAGAGTCCAGCAAGCCTTACCTTCCTCCACTGTGACAGTCTGTTCTGAGGCTGGTGATGGGGGTGGAGAAGGAGGCAGATTAGCTGTCTCTTCAGCTGCTGAAGACCAAACAAATGAAAAAATGAGATACAACAATTAAACCTATTAGGCCAGTAGATGTGTAGGCAGTTCTGCTATCTGTAAAAAGGACTCTTTATTAAATTCAGGGAAAGACTCAATAGCAAGCTGCATTTGACTTATTTTTAGCCCCATTACCTGGTTCACATATTTTTGAAAACCTAAAAAAAAAGAAGAGCATTTAATATTAAAAAAAAAATCATTTTGTCTTCTCCATAAAAATGGATTAGAGATGGCTGCTAAAATTCTATCATTGATCCCATTAATTTGTGTCTGCTTGTTCAATTAATAAAATATTTCATTCTGGTCCTAATTTACTATATTCAAACCTACCCAGGCAAGCATTTTAGTTTGGATTAGGCTTGACTGATTAAAAAAATGTTAGAGCTCTCTATTGTTCATTTTGATCTGGAAACTAATCACAGTTATTTTAGGAGATGTATTTTTTAAATAACATTTTGTCCACTGATGATAATGTTGAAACCCATCCTCTGTATGTATTCTTAGAAAAGAAAAATGAAGCTGTCACAGCTTGAGGCAACCTTAGATAGAAACATGTACTAGTGGGAGCTGAGAAATATTCTAGCCTTGGCACTACACATAAAGAAGGACCAAAGAGAGAAAGGTTCTAAAAGATGGAATTCATTCACATTTCACTCCAAGTTTTCCTCTTCAAGACCCTTACCTTCTTTATGACCACTCATATAAAGGTAAGGGATTTTAAAAGGAAATATTTATCAGTCAAGGCCAGTGGTAAAATTTTTTTTAAATAAGCCCTGTGAGCTTCTAAGGCATATTTTAAAGTTTCCATTTTTTAAAAAAATTTATTTATTTTATTTATTTATTTTTGGCTGCGTTGGGTCTTCACTGCTGCGCACAGGCTTTCTCTAGTTGAGGCAAGCAGGGGCTTCTCTTCTTTGCAGTGCATGGGCTTCTCATTGCAGTGGCTTCTCTTGTTGCAGAGCATGGGCTCTAGGCACGCAGGCTTAGTAGTTGTGGCATGCAGGCTCAGTAGTTGTGGCTCGCAGGATCTAGAGCACAGGCTCAGGGGTTGTGGCGCACGGGCTTAGCTGCTCCGCGGCATGTGGGATCTTCCCAGAGCAGGGCTGGAACCCGTGTCCCCTGCATTGGCAGGTGGATTCTTAACCACTGCGCCACCAGGGAAGCCCTCAATCCTTTTTTTAAATGAGAGATTTTTCTTTTAAAAATGAATGAAATTTTGTCATTTGTAGCACCATGGGTGGACTTGGAGGGCATTATGCTAAGTGAAAGAAGTCAGAGAAAGACAAATAGTGTATATCACTTACACATGGAATCTAAAAAATATAGCAAACTAGTGAATGTAACAAAAAAGAAGCGACTCACAGATACAGAGAACAAACTGGTGGTTACCAGTGAGGAGGGGGAAGGGGCAACATAAGGGTGAGGGTGTGGGAGCTATAAACTACTGGGTGTAAGATAGGCTCAAGGATGTATTGTACAGTTTGGGGAATATAGCCCATATTTTGTAATAACTGTAAATGGAAAGTAACCTTTAAATTGTATTAAAAATTAAAAAAGTTTTAAAAAGGGGGATTTTGTTTTATTTGAAAGAATACAAGTAAACCACAGAAAGAAGGTTAATGTTTTAGATAAGTTTTTCCCTCTCTGTTTTAGAAGAAAATAATACTTGATAATCAAAGAACATTTTATTGACTATAATGAGATTATTTTTAATTATTATTCTGGGAGAGGAGAAATTTTTATTGTTTAATTTTTAATAGACAATGGAGTGCTAATCAGAAAATCAAATATTAAGGATACATTAGATTGAAAGAAAAATAGATACGTGATATGTACTATTTTTAGGCTTTAAAAACCATACCTTTCAATGTGTTAGTTATATGCACCTGTGAAATAAACATATATGTTGAACATAAGAGAATTTCCCTTTTTATGCATCTCTGCATGTACATACATCTACATTTAGCATCTATCTATCTATCTATCTATCTATCTGTCTGTCTATCCAGAGTAGGGACAGGGAGCCTTTGGCTGAGAGTGTTTTCCTTGGTGACCACCATTATATTACCTGTTTGGCCCTGCAGGGCATTTGACTTGTGATGGAGTGAGAGGGCAAATGCTATCTCATTTTCCTTAAATGAACCAAGTGAAGACCAGTACCATATATGAGATACAATGTCACTGATGATTCTAACAATCTCTGGCTATAGGTTTTGTGTAGCCTGTTCAGGGAGACCAAAAAGAGACTGCAGTACAGACAATAATTAACGAAAACCCATAAAGGGAAAAAAATCATCTCTAATTAAAGCATTAGAACATTTGCCTTATGAGTAGGGGCCATGACATCAAAATGCACTGGCTTTATTTTTATAATAACTATCTCCAGTGGTCTGGAAAAGGAAAATTAAGGGCAATTTAGGGGCAAGTCTAATTATAAGTTGACTATCCTAAAGACTACCGAAATACCACGAGTCTGTTGAGGAAGGTGAAAATAGATCCCAGTGCATCCCAACAGAGATATTTGATGAATGTCACAGTTAGGGATGAAGTATGAGATATGGCCTGTCTTTGAACGTGAAGACTTGATTCTGTGATCAGGGTGCAGCAGACACAGCCCCTGACCTGAGGCTCTTTCTCATTTACCTAAAGGCAGAGCTGCAGGCTGATCTTTATGCTGAGCTTCTTTCTCTTGTTCACCTTTCAGAACTGCTACAGCTTCCGCCGTGACTACTTGAACTATCCTTGCAGACACCTCCTCTGTAATAAATAGTAACAAAAGAAAATGAAATGATGAGCCATCCAAAACAGGTAGCAACGAGGAAAAATAATCAAACAGTATAGTCAATTAGGATTTTATTTTCACTGTCTTTCTCCCAAAGAAGTACAACAGAATTTATTAAATTGCAGATAAATACACACACACACACACACACACACACACACACACACCACACATATAAACCAAAAAAAAAAACAAGTGAGAGAGAGAGAAAGTAAAAGGAGTTGGCATTCTTGGAGCTAAGCAAAATTAACACAGAACTAAGGAAAAATAATTAACCTGTATGGCAGCTTAAATTTTAAAAATTGTTTATACAAACAGAAACAATGTAACATTTTGTACCTAGTAAAACAAATTCTAAGAGAAGAGAGGATTCATTTTAGATTTAACTTAAAATACTGTTTTATAGTTTTCTTACAGTTTTATAGAAAAGTATATTAAAATAATCTTCTATGCTAATTTGCAGAAATACCATGATTTAAAATCAAAAGATGCTTCAAAATGTGAATTTATGATTAAACAGCACTATCTGGGATTAGTTTGAACATGAGAGATTAAGAAAAATCGGGGAAGATGAAATCTGAGTGAAATACATGGAAATGATATATCAGATGGTCTCTTTCTAAAGAGCTACTACTTTTCTAGACAGTGGATGGTTTAAAGATCTTTAAGGTCATATGATATATATTCAACCTAGTCAGTGCAATAGTTTCATTAAAAAAAAGCCAGGGTGGGAGGGAAGGTCATCATTAAAATGATCAGTCTGTGAGATGCCTGATAACTAGTTTTTGGCCTGAAATGGCATCCGCTAAACCATTAACAATGCTAACTTCATATAACCTAGTCAGAAAAAATTCAGGAAATGATGTTCCATATGTAGTCAACTAAAAAGGAAAGAAGCCTTTTGAGATTAAAAATATTTTCTAAATTAGAAATAAATTCTACAGAATTTAACTTTTCATCATCTTTATATAAAAACATCTACCATAGTAGGAAATAAACCCACTTATAGCCTTAACAGAAACAAGTTGTCCTGGATAAGGGGATGGGTAGGGATTTGTTCTCATAATTTTAATCAAGATTTTAGAATAAATAATTCATTGAAATTATGGTTCCTGATTGGAATTTACACATTCACAAGCAGGTTGGGGGAGATCTGCCTGTTTTTACCTGGCTGGTTCATTTAGACACAGCCTCTTCTAGAAAGGCTTCATCACCCCACCCAGGATGACAGAGACCATAGTGCTTGAGAAGCAGGCTTCTGGGTAAGCAATCCACTTGGACAACATTTATCTGAATTTTAAAAGCTGAATTAACTGATTGAATACATTTACCTCTATATGTTTAACTTCCTGATTTTTTAAATAGCCACTTGACACTATACCCTATGTATATAGTCTTAAGGGATGCACTTTAAACACTCTTATCTACAGCCAGTAGCAGTTAATAGCAGGAGAAGCAGTATTTTAAAAATATTATAGTGCTCACTACGTGCCAAACACTTTGCTAAGGTGGTTGCTCTCATCATTCTAATGCATTATTTACTATTATTACTCCCATCTTTCAGATGAGGAAACAGTGGACAATAGGATTAGATCATATAATCAGACATTCTTATACATATCATAGTTAGAATACCAACTTTCAAGTAATTAGTATATTATAAAATGCTTTAAATACTAAAACTAAATTAAGTGTGATTTAATATATTTTTTTAATTGTTTATTTTGTTTATTTTTATTTTTGGCTGTGTTGAGTCTTCATTGCTGCGCATGGGATTGCGCTAGTTGCGGCGAGCCGGGGTTACTCTTCGTTGCGGTGCGCGGGCTTCTCATTGCGGTGGCTTCTCTTGTTGCAGAACATGGGCTCTAGGTGCCCGGGCTTCCGCAGTTGCGGCTCGCAAGCTCAGTAGTTGTGGCTCGCGGGCTTAGTTGCTCCACAGGATGTGGGATCTTCCCGGACTAGGGCACAAACCCGTGTCCCCTGCATTGGCAGGCAGATTCTTAACGACTGCACCACCAGGAAAGCCCTGATTTAATATTTTTTTATGTTTGAAGTATAATTTTAAGAAGCTGGAGTACTAATTTAAATTTCAAGTATCCAAAGAGCAAGTATGGATAGGCTACTTAAAATTATTTCTGAAAAAGCTTTAATTTCTAAGCAAGGCTCCAGCAAATTCATTTCATACATTTATATACCAAGTATTTTTCATAAAGCAATTTTTTTAGACAATACACTTTGCACTCAATTTAGTTTCAACAAGGAAGGATCTTTTTTCTTTACTATTGCAAAAATGTACAGAATAATTATAATATCAAATAGTGATGATACAATTCATCCTTATAAGGATGTTTTAAACTACACAATTTAATTCATAGCATCACATAATTTTAGAGCTTAAAGAGCTCTGAGAGAAGATTTTGTCTAAATCCTCTCATTTTGCAGATGAGGAAACAAAGGCTGGGTATACTGATGAGATTTGCTCAAGTTCAGACAGCTGATGGAGGCAAACAGACTAGAACCCAGGTTTCCTATTATGATGTTTTTTCTCTTAAATAGAAGAACAGAAGGACTAATGGAGAAACAACCAGAAAATTCTCTAGCACTCATGTGAATGGCTAATGGAAATATATGAACTTTAAAGGTATGAACCAAGGAAACATACTCTCAGACCTGCTTGTCTATTCATCTATCTAATGTACACTATTACCATTCCTGATTATATTTTGAGACTATGTAACAAGTGATTGACCATGATTGAGTAATTATCTATCTATCTATCTGTGAGTAATTATCTATCTATCTATTTATCTATCTAATCATCTACCTATATATCTTGTAGACCATGTTAGATACTGTAATAGATAATTTAACTCAAGAAGATGAATACTTTATTTCTGAGACAGTACTATTTTATTAGAATTTTTGTTCTATTTTAGTGTTTGAGCAGAAATTTTCATAGTTGTTCCAGGTAAATAAATGACAATAACAATCATCATAGCATTGTAAGGAATACTAACTGCTGTGCTATTTGGTGGGGAGGGCAGAAGAGGATGAAGGGCTGCGTGTTTTCATGAAGCCGGGCTGTTGGGGAGGGTTTCTCTGAAAAATCCCTGAAAGGCTAGTCTCCCAAAGTGACCTTTTCAATGGGAAAGAATACTGCAAAAAGGGCTACAGAAAGTTAAATCCACTTTGAGACACCTCTTTGTTGTTTACACTGCTTAATAATATTGCAAAAAGAATTATTTTATGTTTTGCGAATTGCCACTTGCATATATTAATTTTCAATGCAATTCAGACCTTTAAAAATCAAGAGTGATTTTCAGCACTTCTAGCATCCAGGTGTTTTATGGAAAACTGGATATAATGGAGAGGTGGAGCAAGAATTGCAGAAAATGGGACATATATAGAACCCATGCGTCTTCTGGATCATTCCTTCATCTCCTTTGTTGGCACGTATGCAAAATTTAGTATCTCTCTATGGCATTTAGTAAATACATCTTGCATGGAATTGTGTCAGTACACAAGCCTTATCTCCACTACCATGTAAAGTTTCCCAAGTCAAGGACTTTCTCTCTGTCATTGCTGCAATTCTTGAAGCTTCTCTCATTGAACTTTACCCAGATTGAATGCTTAACACAAGTTTTTGAGAGGATGAAAAATTAACATGAAACGCTTGTTTATGATGCTTACACAAATTCAGAAATAATCTGTGCTTGTTACTATATTTACTAACTTAATCCCCCCAATTTATATCATTTATTATATTCTTTTTATTTTATTTATTTATTTATTTATTTATTTTTATTTTTATTTTTTTTAACATCTTTATTGGGGTATAATTGCTTTACAATGGTGTGTTAGTTTCTGCTTTATAACAGAGTGAGTCAGTTATACATATATATATGTTCCCATATCTCTTCCCTCTTTGTCTCCCTCCCTCCCACCCTCCCTATCCCACCCCTCCAGACAGCCACAAAGAACCGAGCCGGTTTCCCTGTGCCATGCGGCTGCTTCCCACTGGCTATCTACCTTACGTTTGTTAGTATATATATGTCCATGTCTCTCTCTCGCCCTAACACACCTCACCCTTCCCCCTCCCCATATCCTCAAGTCTGTTCTCCAGTAGGTCTCTGTCTTTATTCCTGTTTTACCCCTAGGTTCTTCATAACATTTTTTTTTCTTAAATTCCATATATATGTGTTAGCATACGGTATTTGTCCTTCTCTTTCTGACTTACTTCACTCTGTATGACAGACTCTAGATCTATCCACCTCATTACAAATAGCTCAATTTCGTTTCTTTTTATGGCTGAGTAATATTCCATTGTATATATGTGCCACATCTTCTTTATCCATTCATCCGACGGCGGGCACTTAGGTTGTTTCCATCTCCGGGCTATTGTAAATAGAGCTGCAATGAACATTTTGGTACATGACTCTTTCTGAATTCTGGTTTCCTCAGGGTATATACCTAGTAGTGGGATTGCTGGGTCATATGGTAGTTCTATTTGTAGTTTTTTAAGGAACCTCCATACTGTTCTCCATAGTGGCTGAACCAATTCACATTCCCACCAGCAGTGCAAGAGTGTTCCCTTTTCTCCACACCCTCTCCAGCATTTATTGTTTCTAGATTTTTTGATGATGGCCATTCTGACTGGTGTGAGATGATATCTCATTGTAGTTTTGATTTGCATTTCTCTAATGATTAATGATGTTGAGCATTCTTTCATGTGTTTGTTGGCAGTCTGTATATCTTCTTTGGAGAAATGTCTATTTCATTTCTTTTTCATTTATTCCTGATCTGCTTGTTACTATATTTACTAACTTAATCCCCCCAATTTATATCATTTATTATATTCTTGTTTAAATTTTTGATGCACTTTAGAATGCTACTTCTTAAATGGGGGCTCCAAATTCTCTGCACTTACTGAAGAATTTTCCAGGATCTAAGAGTAGTTAACATAAATTAAATTTGTTTAAATTGGGAAAATAATCCAAAAAAAATAAGTATCTACTAGTATGTGAACAAATTACAACTGAGCTATACTACATTATTCCAGTCTTTTGGTTTGAGATTTGTATTTAGAATAATTTTGAAACCGTGGAGAATTAGTTTATATGTTGTTGGCTAATGAGAACAGAGGTGAACTTAATAAAGAATGCATTCTCATGAGGTGTAGGCCAAATGACATCATTAGGCACTGTAGAGACTTTCAAAATATTCTAAACAGAGATAAGGGAAAAATTGAATCATTACTTATCTCCAGTCAGTATAGACATGTCCAACCTAAATAAAATGCACTGTATCAGCTGGTACCACATATCTTATGAGTGATAATTTAGTCTTAGCAAAACAATATTATTTATTTAGATGGGAAGAGGCAGGACATTTGAATTTTATTGGTTTTGTTGTTTCAGAGAACATTAATTTATAAATGTGTTTGAGTTTCGTAGTTGAATAAGCTGATTTTATATTTGTATGTATTTAATCAAAACTAGTAAGAAAATAATTTAGCCCATTCTTGGGATAATTGATCATTTTTTTTCTTTAAAATAATTTAACAGATTATAAGAAATGTTACTTTAGAATAATCAAACGGGCTGTATGGGAGTCAAGTTCATGACATGTTATCTTCCATTTCGGGGAAAAATAATACTGTTAAAACTTTAAAAATAGAAAAATAACTATTTTCTAATATTAATTTCATAGTGTATTTAGGAAAACATGAGTATAGGATTGCTCTGGGGGTTTCAATTGGTCCAGTCAATTCAAAAATCTTCCTCTAAGAAAGGGCTGTCATCAGTGCAGAGATGGTAGCTTCTCCCACGGAGGATGGCCTTTTCTCAATGGACGCCTAATCAGCAGATCTCCTGAGTGAGGCTCACCGTTATAGCCTGGCTCCTGGAACAGGAGCAAATATACTCAGGGTTCAGGTAAAGTTCAGGGAAGATTAATGGTAAACATGTCAAACATATACAAAAGATAAAGGAAGGCAGTCACAAAATCAGACCTATAAAAATGATAACATAAGAGTTACAATGTGTGTGTGTGATTATATATGTATATATATAATTATATGTACTTAATTTTATAATTATATAATTTCTTTATTCATTCTACAAGTATTTATTAAACGCCTCCATCCATCCTCCCATTCATCCATCCACCCATCTATCGTATCTTTCTATCTAGGGGATTACTGTCTTTTATAGTGTGCATTAGACAAAGTCACATGGACTTTAATTCAGAGAAATGTGGGTATAAACTCCAGCATTGCTACTTTCTAGTTACTTCATCCTAGGAATTTTACTCCAACTCACTGAGTTTCAAATCTTCAATCAAAAAATGGAAATGATAATAGTACCCATCTCACAGGTTTTTGTGAGGAACTCAATTACAAAAATATATAACAGGCCTGGCACATCAAAGAACTCAAATAAAAAGATCTCCCACTAGCTCTTTACCAAGATGTTTTTATTTTCTCTCAGCCATATATTGTTCTGAGTCTTCTACCTTTATATTTCTACTTTAAAGATAAAGAGCAACAGTGATATGCCCTAAGGGTCCAGCCCAACTAGGCTATCATTATGATGAATATCAGATAATATGGTTAGTCTGCAATCATCTGTGTTGATGGCTAAGGGCAGTGTTTTGTTTTTTTTGTTTTTTTCTAGACAAAGCTAGAGGGATGTTATTATTTATTCTCTGGCTTTATACCCACTTCTTTGGCTGTGTAGGTTCTGGTCTACCATCTGCTCTAGATTCCAGCCAGTAAGTCCCAATTTAGGACTGTCTTCTAGACAGTGTTCCTAAAGGCATGATAACCCCTATCTACTGCTGAGGACAATTAGCAATTAAGAGATCAGACATTTTAATTTTTCATTGCTCACTTGTTCTACCTCCTTATTGCCTTTCCTACTTTCTTGTCTAATTCTTTGTTGTTATTTTTTTCTTCCAAACATTATACGTATAAAATTTTGAATAGGACTTAGCTGTTCAGAAGATTAAAGATGAATATAGATTATGCATAAATTGAAAAAGTACTATTCATTATAATTCACTGAAAGTTAGCATTGATCTTCACAGCTGAAAACATGACACATCTTACTTCAATCTGAAATTTTGAAAGGCTCGGTTATGTTTCTTTTGAACGTCTAAAATTTTCTGGAAGTGGACACTTTTAGTCTATGTTAGAAATTGTCTTAGTTAAGGAGCTTGTATAATATGTGTTTTATTCTCTCTTTTGTTAATGTCAAGGATTTCGAATTTCAGTGAAAACCTTACAACCAGTATTTGAGTATTAACTTGGTGTTATTTTATTAGCAGTGTCATTATGGTAATGAGACAGTTTTTATAAATAATAAAAAAATGGCTCATGATGTGGCTGTAAAGTCCCATCATGCCTAAGCAAATGAATAACTTGGAATTGATCTGATAAATGATCTCCCTGTAAATCATTTGGAATAAAAACATAAAAAGCCTCATTTTTAAAACACAAATTCACCTTATAACCTCTAAATAATGTTATTGATTATCGGCTGATATAAAACAAGAGATTTAAAGACACAGCCCAGGGAACTGAGCAACAGGTGATATCATATCATCACTATATAGATAAGCAGCTACAGGTAAAAAGTGAAGTCTGTCTTGTAAATGTATTCTGGATAACAGATATGGGGTCAGTATTCACAAGAGGATCAAAGCAGTCCTCAGTAGACTGAATTGAATTCTGGAAAGAAGAATGTTATTTCTTGTTATTGGATAAATATATTTGTGGAAACATATACCACCAATAGGAGTAAATAGGTATAAGAAACTAATTGAGGGACTTCCCTGTTGACTCAGTGGTTAAGAATCCCCTGCATCGGGTTCGAGCCCTGGTCCAGGAAGATCCCACATACGGCGGAGCGACTAAGCCCGTGCACCACAATTACTGAGCCTGCGCTCTAGAGTCCGTGAGCCACAGCTACTGAGCCCGCGCGCCTAGAGCCTGTGCTCCGCAACAACAGAAGCCACCGCAATGAGAAGCCTGCGCACTGCAACGAAGAGTAGCCCCCGCTCGCTGCAACTAGAGAAAGTCCGCGCGCAGCAATGAAGACCCAATGCAGCCAAAAATAAATAAATAAATTTATATTAAAAAAAAAAGCAACTAATTGAGACATGCTCTCATCCACAGAAACCTACCTGATACCTCAAAGATATGATGCTAAGATACTTACATTATCATAAATAATGAATAAGCATCATACTGCAATACAAGGTTATTAAACAAGTTGCTACACTAGGCACTTTTATTTCCTGTCAATATTATTTAATCCACACAGTAACACATTTTCCAGGTTGGAAAACTGGCAAAATAACAGATAAAGGCAATTTACTGTCTCATTTGAATATCATTTTGATTTATGTCAGTGCAGTACAAATATTTTATATCATAGTAGATTCTGGTGTCAGAAAATCTGGAATAAAATTCTCTCTTTATCTCTTACTCTCTGCAAGTAAGTGACAATCTCTTTAACCCTCAGTTTCCCCATCTGTGAAGGGGAATAGAAGTGATATTCATCTTTTGGTATGTTGTGACAATTAAATGAAATTTATATATCAAGTGCTTATTTAAATTACATATTACTGTTTTAATCACTTTTACAGTCTTGTTATCACCAAGTCTACTATCATCATTTGATTGCAAAATGTAGGTAAAGACCTGAGGGTTTTTGTTATACATTAGGACGATTCTCTCATTTTTCCCAGTGAGTACTTTCTTGCCTGAATTTTGGGTCACTGTCTAACAGACTCTATCAGGCTCCTGCCACTTATTATTTAAACTAAAATGATAAAGTAAATTTTACTCTACCCTTGTACCATACTATTCAGCATTTACAGTTGGGTTGCAGCCCTCTGTTTTCTTCCATGATGCTGATTCATGCTACACCACTGCTATGCTCTGCTGGTCACATTATTTTATCACGTCAAATTTTGTTGCCAGTCTCAGAACCAGCTTTTAGCACCTATTTTTAATTTAGTTATTTTGTTATATTAATCTATCAATATTGTTTCATTGATTTATAATAAAAACAATGGAGTTGAAACTTTCTCTGTGGTCCTGACAATTCCAACTTTGTCCTGAGCAACACAGGACATTGTTGGTATGCACAGAAGTCTGATTCTGAATGTGTACCTTCTGGGTTTTCATCAGAACCAGCTGTGATTACTTGAACATGTAAAGCCTCATCAATTAGACTGTGAACAAAAAATCCAAGCAAGTTGGCATATGCCTGAGAACATATTTTTGTTGATTTCTTTCAGGTTGTTTAAGGGAAAAGTAAGAGACATAGACAATAAATTCAACCACATGGAATATAAAAGCCAGCAAGTGTTTCTGCTTTTAAGAATAATGAGCATAATAGTGCTGTGTTAAAAGAAATGACAAGTAAGCCTACCATACACTTGTGAAAGAAGGAAAACAAAACAATTTTAGAACGCTCCTGTCAAGAAAAGGTTTTTCTCAGTAGGGTACAGAATGGTTGCCTAGGAAACCGATGCTAATTGCTGCTGCTGATGGAAACTAGTCATCAAGGAAAGCACTGTGTTCGAAGCGCCCTGCCAAACAAATACCTTAGATAAATTCATAAAAACAGGAAAGAAGGAAAGTTCCTTGCTTCTACTCCTTGCTTAATTTGGAGAGTAAATATTCTCTCTGAAGCTATTTCCTGTAATCAACTGGTGATGAAGGAAATTAAAAGAGCAGATTGGATTTTTGTTGTTGTTGTTGTTTTCTTTGTTTCTCTGGCACCTTAGCACTTATTAAAGAAGCCAGTGTTGGCATATCCCTCGCTAGTCAGACTCCCATTGATTCCAAAGGGTCACCCCGGCCAACACTACAGCTGTAGATCTCTGCATACCAGCTTTTTCAAAGATTTCTTCCTAAGATTTACTGACTAAACCCAGGATAAATTTAATCTATGGGGGGGAAATGCTTTTGCAGTAAAGTTAGTCTATGGAGATAAATGCATGAAGGATACACGATCATGACTGCACAAAGTTCATTCTGATGGGTACTTAAATTTAGGAGAATTTATATCGCATCCACTATAGATGATGGAACTATGCTTAGTCATTACGGGGGCTACAAACATGAGTAAGACATGGTGTTCCTACATTAAAATTGTGCTTGAAAGCGGGGCAATCTCATTGAAGGGCATGGTTTTGTTTTTTAAGATTTTTCTAGTAATGGCCACCGATTTTAGCTGATCTCACCATAGTCACTCATATGGTCCTCTTCTGAAATGCATTTGGGCTAGGATTAGGAGGACGGTGTACGATTATAGGAGAATTTTCCCCCTTTTGCTCTCTTTTTTTCCTATTTCAACCTGTGCGCTTAAATCCATAATCTTGTTTAGACTGACAATTTAATTTACTCAAATGAAATTTTTAGAACTTGGATAGAATTGGCCTAACATTTAAATTTAGTCAAAGGGAAAGGCTTAGTAAATTAAGATGGTTATCAGTGAAAGGATACTGCAGGTTAAGGATATTATACTATGGAATCAAAAGTAATTAGAAAAGCAAAGCATGGATCAAAAATAGTACCTACTGGAAAATTTTACTTGTAATTTTAAGGGTACAGCAGAAGAAATATAGTAAGCAAATATGGTCTAGCTTTATACTTACATATTCTAGTTAAAGATTTGTGCTGTTGTTGGTATTAGGGGATCCCAATATAGTAATGTGTGGATATTTATATTGTTTTTTGTACTTCATATATTAAACATTTACTGATTAAATCAGCTTGTAATATTTTATTGATCTTAAATTAATTTGAGAAAGAAATGTCTTGGGGAATATGCCCCTCTGAAAATTTCAAATAGCTTAGCATTAATAAATTGAACGCAATAATTAAGGCACTGAGGGAATTGATAAAATGCTTTTAGAGCTTTGAAACGCTCAGTTTTGCATTTTGTCAAAACCATTACGAATGTACTACTTCTTGCAGACTTTGAGAATCTGGATTATCTCCTGCATTATCTTGAACACATCACACTCTTGAAGGAAGGTAGCATAAGACATTATTAATAACATTAGTGAAAAGGTGAAATATCAATAAAACTAAGAGAGCTTGAAAAAATTCATCCTTAGAGTAACTGTGGCATAAACACTACAAAATGTACTGTGCGTGCAGAACAGCACTTGTGCACACGCATGCTTATGTGTGAGTGTGTGTGTGAATTTACGTTATGTGCCATCATTCATGCACATAAGGGTCTCTCCGTGTCTTCAAAGCTTCATCTGTATTTGGGTACCTCAAAGGACTTGGGCACGAGGCGCAAGTCTAAGATTTCATATGGGGAAATCATTGCTTCTACACTTGAAAAACCTAGGAATGTCTGAGGAAGAGGATACAACGGAAAAATGGAAAAACATTCTAGATTCCAAAAAAAGTCACTGGAGTGAACTTTTAAAGTATAAGTGCTCCATATACCAGGAAGAGTCTTTACTAGTTACCTCTATTAATTTAAATATTTCATCTAGGAAAAACTGTTACAATAAAATGGTAAAAATCACCGGCTTAGCTACCTTTTGTTTGCTCCTTCTAACTCATCCCCAGCATAATAACTTAAGTAAATCTTTGGAGGCCTTGTGACCTAGAAGCATACGGAATTTAGGAACTATGTGATGAGAAAATCACGTTGTTCACAATACATCATAGGGTACATTCAATCAGCAAACAGATAAACCAACACGACTTCTGTGTAATTACAGTTTGCTTAAGCCTCTAGTCCTAACATCGTTCTGAGAATGAACGTGCAAATAGCAACATAACAGCATCTACCTTACGCGCTTTCTTCTTAGCCAGTCTCTCGTGAACTGTAAATATTTTAAATAAGTGATTCTCCATCTTCTATAACTGTCTATTTTATTTTTGCCATTGGAGCTATATGAAATATTGTCCACAAATATTCTCTTTATATCAGTCCTAAAAGGACTTGGCAGACTTTAAGTCACTAAGTGCACATGGTAATTCTTTATAATTTTCAAATTATAACTGAATATATATAACCTGAGAACAATGTTTCAATTATACTGTGGGTAAAGGGACAATGGAATTAATTACATTGTGAAATTCTGAAAACTAAAATGCTATGGTGAAAAAGAAAACAAAAGAAAATGAGAAGATAATTTTGAGTCATCCTTCTTTTATCCTTTACTAATGTTTGTTAAATTAAGCTCAGTCACAACCTGAGAGAAGGAGGACCGCTTCCTTGGAAAAATTCCAAACAAGCAAAACTGTTGATAGTTAAAGACTTTTTTCCATGGTGTCTGAGTAGCAAAATCAATAGACTTTGCAAGTGAGAAAATAATTTTTTAAAGTAAGAAAATAAGTGTTAGGTCCAATGTTATATTTGTACTATTATGATAGTATTTAAAAAGCAAAGACTTTAATATAATTTTAAAATTTCTTTATGCCAAAAATTATTCTAGAATAAAATTTTCTTTTGTGTTCTGGATTAATACATCCCATGGAAAATACTATTAAATGAATTTCTCTCCAATCATGGGATACAAAAGTTCACTATGTTAAGACAAACAAGAACAATAATAGTAATTTCAAAGTTATCTTCAGAAATTTAAAAATAACATACAAATCCTACTTTAGAAAATGTCCCTTAGGGATCTGTTGAAATAAAATTTTACATTGATGATTTTGCTTCAATGTTGTTTACTTATTTCAGTCTATACCTCTTCTCTGTGTAGTGGGTCTCATTGTTACCAAGCACATCTCTAGAAATACTTGCCAGTTGTGGGTGCCAAGGGTGATGTATCGCACTTACAACTGTCAAAATATTCATTCTTTATTTGAAGACACTGACGCTTTATATCAGAAAGCAAATGATATCTAGGAAGCATAAAATTGTAACTCATTATGGCAATAGCTCTGGTTGTTCTACTGTAGGAACGTAGCAGAAAGAGAAAGGTAGATCAATTTTGATGGAGTGGCAGGGTTGAGAAAAATGCGAGAATGTAATGCTAGCTAGGTAGGTAGCCTAACATGGGGCAAAGCAACTGCGCTTTGCAAATGGCATTGAGAGTGGGATCCTGGGCATATGTGGTATCTGCAGGTGACTGCTGACAACCTGAAGAAAATGAAGAAATAGGATTCAGGAAGCAAATGGAAAGGTGCTCAAGGCAAGCTCTATTTACTTCATAATTTAGCTTCAGATTGGCAGATGCTACTATAATCATACGCTATGCAAAGTCAAAAAACACAGAGCTTCATTTGGCATAAAAAACACAGTCCTAGGGAAGAGTTATAAGGGGCTTCCTGATGATATGAAAATTCAAGTTTCCTAAAAAGGTCCTGAATTTTTCTTAGTAAAATATGGCAATGAAAATTCAATTTACTATGAAAATATCTATGATGTTCTTCCTGACATTTAAAAAAAATTTCTAAATCAGGACTTGTATTTTTTCAAAATGAAATTACAATTTCAATATTTCATATACAATAGCCCTGATTATGAAGAGGCTGGCCAAGTTTTGGTTCTAAGAATATGACCAAAAATAGCTTGGTTTCTCTGATTCATTTTCATTCCCCTGCTACATTATCAGTCACTCCGTCCCAACTTTTACAGAGGTCCTCCACCCTTAAAAAATGTTTTATTTGAGCTTGTATTTGGGTCTGCTTTCCTAGAGAGAAGTTTGTTGTATAAGTAAGAACTCTTATGAAACCAGGGAACTTTGTGCTCTTTTTTTTCTTGGATAATTCTGAAATGCAACATGAAATGCAGAAGCAGGGCTGACTTGGTCTGACAGTAACAAGGTGATCAAAAGCTATGGGAAGAGAAGTGCAGTTTTAATGCAATCATTATATTATTTGAAGCATTATAGTTAAAATTTTATAGAAAAAAATAAAAGAAACACCTTGACATTTTAATCAAATAGATATTAAAAATACTTTCTAACATTTTCCACAGACCTAACGAAGAAAGGCATTTTGTATTTATAGTTTTTTCACACCCATTTGCATCAGAGAACATAAGGGAGAGTTGAAACACCATTAATTCAGCATAGGAGACTCAAGCATTTCTAGTTAGAATTGAAGAAATGCTCATTATTTTAAAATTTACTTCAAAAAAAGTTAAACATAATTTGGGAGGTTTTTATTCCTTCACTTAAAAAAAATAAATCAACCTTCTCTGGTGATTCCAGTCCTAAGATGCTAAATTATCAGCTAGGGTAGCTTCAATTCACTCATAAACAGTGAAATCCAACTAGAAAGGAAACGTGTGACACCAAAACAGCCAAATCGTTGAGCAGTGTTTTCAATACAGCATTCAGGTCGTATGTGCAAGTTCACTGTGGTCCAAAAGCATTTCAAGTACTAAATTTTTCTTAGGTCAGAGAGCAGATATTTTCACGAGGTCAGAAATCACTGTTACCTTGATTAAATGAACTTCCTCTCCTAATATGTGACTTTTGAAAGTGGCATCTGTATTTGCTTCAAACCCATTTCTCTGTTTCTTGTTTTACTACGATCAAGACATAAGAATTGGGTGAGAACTGGCCTGGAGGAACTATCTTACATGCTTTGTGACTTAGGCCAAATTAGTGCAATTTTTTTTTGAGAAAAGGCAATTCTGGTAAAGCTCTCAGGGGAGGTTTATTCCAATCTTTTCAGTGCATTAGTCACAAACCTTGGTTTTTCAAGCTGATGAGAAAAACAGCCAACAGGTAATTTTTAAAGAAAGAGAAAAATATAATTTGGCTTTAAGATAAAGAATAGCAACATGCAAAATGCAACAAGGAGAAAAAGTATCCAATGAATTGATTCATTTCAAAAATTGCTTATAAAGTAATAGTAGTTGATTTTCTTGTCATTTTATTATTTTCCTCCTTGGAGGAAAAGAAAGTCCTTTAAATACTGAAAAAATTAATGATTAGAATTAGAAAATGTAAATGGGAGCATCTTTCATTTTAATATGTCAAAAAGAAAATAAATTATCGATTACGAACAGCTTTTATTATTTTTTAAAATAACAAAACTAGAGAAGTATATCTAATTGAAATTGAAACATTTTCCCTAAGGTTAGTGAATAAATATCCCTGTTATTCGATAGGGAAATGCTGTTTATTACCTAAGAACTTATCATTTTCAAATAATTTTATAGACTCACAGATGAAGTAGAGTAAAAAAGAACATTGGTGATATTTTACTCAGGTTAACCTTCAAAAGCAGGACACATAACATCTCTCCAAGGCAATACTGGTATATTCCTTTACAGAAGTATAATTAAGTCTATGATTTAGAACATCAGTTTGCTTTAAGATTCAGTTTGTCCACTTGTCAGAAATGAAACTTGTGTGACCTCCTGATCTATAGCAGTGAGGCAATCCTTACCTTACAGCCAGAGGATAGGATCAACAAGGATGTTAATTTTAGAGTTCTGTTTGCAGGATATATTCAGTATCATTTTCTATCGAGGCCAACTCTATTACATGAGGCTCAATTTTGCAGGAATGAACAAGAAAAGTTGTTCAATATCTGTATACTTCTTAGCTGTTAGATTATTGATGTTTCTTAGAAAGGTCATTTATCCTGTTTTTTCATATTCTTCCCAGTTCAGCTGTTTTCATCATCAAGACAATATTTGTAATCAAATGTCTTACTGCTATCTTTTTTTTTTTTTTTTTTTTTTTTTTTTTTTTTTTTTGTTTTCCTTTGTTTCTGTATTTTCTCACTTCTCTGATCAAACTTATTCTTTGGCCAGAGTTTTTCTACAGACAAAAGGCAGGGGGAAGACATGGGGGGCAAGGACCACAGGGTCCTGCTCCGTTTCAATACGGCAGGCAGTATTGCTGCTCTGATAATAATTTTTAAAAAAAATTTTTTTTTTTTTTTTTTTTTTTTTTTTTTTTTTTTTTTTTTTTTTGCGGTACGTGTTTTTTTTGCGGTACGCGGGCCTCTCACTGCTGTGGCCTCTCCGGTTGCGGAGCACAGCCTCCGGACGCGCAGGCTCAGCGGCCATGGCTCACGGGCCCAGCCGCTCCGTGGCATGTGGGATCTTCCCGGACCGGGGCACGAACCCGTGCCCCCTGCACCGGCAGGCGGACTCCCAACCACTGCGCCACCAGGTAAGCCCCCTTACTGCTCTCTTAAGTCAAAGATATATTTTCTTTCTTTGCTTCAAACCTTCACTCCTATTTTCAGAACATATCAGAACATATCAAGTCTTCTGCTATATCCCTCCATGACATTCCCTTTATAACCATATTTCAGAGTTCCTACTTGATTGTCTTAATCAAGTTCTATAGTCTTTGAATCTAGCCTCCTCTCGTTGTTCCTCCATCTGCCTCTTTAGTTCCAGTATTCCTTTCTAACATCATCTTTCCCACAGATGTATTGCTTACACTGTGGCGTAATTTTTGTAGCTCCATTTTGTTGATGTTATTTCCATTCTTAAAACCGAACATGGACGGGCTACGCTGGTGGCGCAGTGGTTGAGAGTCCGCCTGCCGATGCTAGGGGACACGAGTTCGTGCCTCGGTCCAGGAGAATCCCACATGCCGCGGAGCGGCTGGGCCCGTGAGCCATGGCCGCTGAGCTTGCGCGTCCGGAGCCTGTGCTCCGCAACGGGAGAGGACACAACAGTGAGAGGCCCGCGTACCGCAAAAAAAAAAAAAAAACCGAACATGGATACTAATGCCCTCTTTCTTTATCTCACTTCAAAAAATGTTTATTAGCACCTACTATGGAACGTAGGCATTGCATTATATACCAGAAGGAACGTGAAGATGAATGAAGCACAGCTTCTACCTCAAAACACTTAGAACCTAGTGATGGGGATTAAAGTAACCCCAAGTAACCTCAGTAAAATGTTTTGATATGATCAATGTTATTATTAGCAAGATATAAACATGGTACATGGGGATGTTTGAAAGAAGAAGAGATTCATTTGAGAGAATAAAATGAATCAGCTCTGGATCTTTGATCATGGACTTCTGATAATCTCTTCTGTTGTATGTACCCTTCCAAAATATTTTTCCATCACTTGTTTCACGATGCTGCACACGAATGAAACCATAACAGATTGCTTGGGCAAATTATCTTTGCTTGCAAAAGAGAAGATTGTTAGTTCAATCAAAGGACTGACCATTCATGCTAGAGTCACTTATGCAAGAATCAGAGGTGCTCAGCTCTCAGCACCGCTTGGACCTATGTTTCCAAACACAAAATCTGGACTGAAAATATTGAGTCTAATTTTCAGGCTGCTGAGGCTGAATCATCTCTATTATACATGATTTTTCTCTGAACCTTGATTCCTCCCTTGGTATCCATTTTGCCTAATGTCTTCTGAAGTCTGAGTTTTGCCGAAATCAATTGTAAAAGCGGATATTTAACTCTCATTTCTGTGTTCTAATAACCACCTACCATTTGCATATTTGTTAAAAGTTGCCATGAGAGCCTAGGACATATGCTTTCCTCTTTCTCTGCTTATCAGCTTGGCTGGTTTTAGAACTGTATTTTCTCTGAGGGTTGTTGAACGGTGACTCATTCTGTGAGGCGAGTAACACAGTGAGAGGGCAGCGAGCGTGCAGTGTCCTCTTCCCCCGGGGACTCATGATGCCAAGTCAGACCATGCTTAAACTACCAGGTCTGCAATGCGGCACCAGTTAGTTGCTCTGTTCATCTGCTCCTGGTATGAATTTCCAGGCTCCCCAGACAGTCAAAGCAGTGTTTTACGTAACATGCTAAGGTGCAGTGAAGTGTGAGAGAGCAAGAGGGCTTGATATACTGAAGCAGAAAGTCAGCTCATCTCAAGTAGCTCGGGGAGAAAAGAGGGAGGTGTGATGACTGGTACTCCCCAGCCTACTAACCTCCCAGCAGCAATAAGATCAAACCTGAAGCCAACCCTCAAGGGGGTATTTGGTATAAAGAGACAGATATTTTTCTCAGGTATATACAAGCAATATAATCAATTTATATATACATCATACTTTTCAAAAAACACATTATTGATTGATGATGAATATATTCCCCAGATATTAGGGAAACTAATTTGTTCCAAAGTAGTATTAAAGTTTTTCGCATCTTTTTTTTTTTTTTGTCTTTTCTCTTTTGTGAGGAGAGAATGCTTAGAAATTGAACAAGGGACAGATAAAGGCTGTGCATAATCCTAACCAAAACACGTGCTTAGAGGGTTGAAAAATGAATCAAGGAAAACTTGTTTCCATGACTGACTGCTGTCATCTACTCACTACAAATAAAAAAGATTTTATGAACTGCTTAGAGATCTTATCTTAGTGGAGATTTTAAAAACCTCAAAAATTGGAATATATTAAAAGAAAAATATGATGACCCACCATGACAGCAAATTAGGAGAAAATTTGATGAGGTCTGAAAAATACAGGATTAGGAGAAAGGCTCAAGTAAAAACTACAGTGGTATTAAGTTATATTTACATCTAGAAACAAGCGAGACAATAATTTTTACAAGTAGTTCTGAATTATTCTTAGCTCAAATCTGTTGCATTGATTAAGATTCAAATTCAACACAATTTTTCGAAGTGTCAGTAGACCAAACAAAATGATAAAATAGGTTTTTTTTAAGTGTTTGTGACGTGGTTCTGACATTTAACACAAAACAAGACAATAAAGAAAAGAGAATGATTTCCTCAAGTGCATGGGAGGAATTTTCTGGAGGACCATACATGGGAGTAAATGCGTATGCAAATTAATCTTAATTTTAAAATATCATATTATATTGTGTTACATCGAGCCTTGCTTTTCACAACTCGAAGTGTTTGTAGGCAATTAAAATTCCAAGGAATAAAATCATGTTTTATTTGTTGCATCATTGGGTTTAGTTAAAAGGAGTCTAGAGAAACCAAGTTTTCCTTAAATTTTGTTTCATAATTACCGGCTTAAGACAATCACATTCTACTCTAAGACTTCGGCTGAAGAGCAAAGAAAGGTATAAGGTAATTTTTTATAGGAAGAACTACCCTCTAACTGCACATTTAAATAAACAACTGTATCTGGTACCTGTCTTTTCTTCTAATTTGTAAAACATTATAAGCTCTAGTTAGCAATACCTGCTATAAACAAGCTCATACCTTACCAAGATTAAGAGAGGCAGTTCTGTATTACAATGTCCACGCAAGCTAGCCCCCAGTTAGGTTCAGATCCTTCTATTTACCAACAAGACAAGTCACATATGATTGAAGCCAACTCTCCAAACCTGCCTTCAAATAGTATAGAGACCACATAGGACAAAGCAAACGTGACAAATACAAACCTCATGCCTTTTCTATCAATCCTTGTCTTTCTCACTCTTTCTAGCCCCCGATGCCTAACCTTTTGAAGGCAAACATTGAAAAGATCCCCATTCTCTGTCCTTATCCATCGGCGCCGCCAGGCCAGACACTCTGCCGTGAGGCTGTGTGCTTTTCTGCAGATCCGCCCTGAATGCTAAATAACTGCTCAGCACACTCCTCTCTGTGGAGCTCAGGGAAATGGCAGCCAGAGCAATGAGTGGTTGGCATGACAACAAGGAAAGGAAAATCTGCAACCTCTTGTATTATTAGGCCAGCTTGTTTATTTGCCTTAGGGGTCGTGCGGATGGCTTCAGTCGTTTCACAGGAGAAATGGTCCTGTACTATTTCGCTCTGCCTACATTAATATATATTATATACCATATGCCACAGTTTAAATGGGATGGTGACTCCTCCCAGTAACTCTCAAATCTGGGGATGGAGGACGGGAGAATGGGGAGGTCAGAAAAGGCTGAATTTTCCAAGATCGAAAAGGGAAAGA
>NW_006787533.1:336724-337769 GCF_000442215.2 Lipotes vexillifer
GGGAAAGAGAGAAGTTTAAAGGTATATTCAGATTTTTGCTTGTAAGTGATGAGAACATTTTTCTCCACTGCGCATTTTCAAGCTTAAATTTATAATTTCAGCAACAATAAACTTAGATATCCGACTATGTTCATGACTTGGCTGCTTGAGTCATGCAGATGTGAAAGGGCAGGCCAGGTTTTAGAAGGTGCATCTCCATTGGAAAGCTCTAGAAAACCTGACCATGGATAACCCAGAAGAGCTTTTACAGATCTCACTGCTTTGACAGGGAGTAGACCTGGAAAGAATCCCAGGAAATGTTGGGGAAACACAGCAGCCCTGGGAAATCAAGGGGCACTTATTGAAGGAATGCCCTTAAATCTTTAAATTTACTCAAAGAGATACCTGATGCTGGCTTTTGATGATCACGAAGGCACTTTATACTGTGACTGGTGTTTTCACTAGTATTCAAAGCATTGTACCTTAAAACAGTCAAAATCACGAAAGCATGATTTTAAATACTTCAAAGTTTTGCTATCTGTAAACTTCCCAGAATTGCCTCCTTTCTTTCTCCATTCACGCTGAAAACTGGGAATAAAGGTCTCATTTTCTGTCATGCTTCAAGGTACATGGATGTGACTGTTCTGCAATGGAAGAAGAATTGCCTTCTTTGGCTATGATTGGTAACAGCCGCAGCTGGGCATGTGGCTCTGAATCAGGCTGCGTGGGGCAGTGGTAAGAGCGCTCGCCTATAAAGCAGGAGACCTGCATGTTGGCTGTAGCCATGTGATCTTGGATGGGCTGCTAAACCCATAAAGAGGAGTGTGAAAGGTCATCTTACAAGCTAACACCCAGTTATCTTGATATTATCATGATATAAATTCTCATATGAGTTTGGGCCCCACCCACGAATAAGAAGCTTAAAGATGAGGCTCCTAATTTTCACTCAGAGTTCAAACTCTACAGCGACCAAAATGCATTCTGCTTGCTTTCTTCAATGAAGATAAGGTGGAAAAGAGAGGAAGGGTTTATTACAAGAGTTTACTCTTATTATTCATGTAGGGAA
>NW_006787533.1:337833-353523 GCF_000442215.2 Lipotes vexillifer
AACAATTTAAATGACTGCTTTAGTCACATGTTTTATTCACTTATCAATAATAATAACTTTAAATGGCCTGATTCTCAATGTTTTCTCACTTCTTTTGTTAGGCTTCTGTGGCATGGCTTCTAAAAAGGACACGTCAATAAACAAATGTAAGAAAAATTCTTAAAGTAATAGGTGAGCATTTAATACTATCTACCTTTCTATGGATTAGCTTTAAATTGGAAGAGACAAAAATCTAGAAGGGTAAGCTGTAAAGAAATATAATGTAAAGTATAATTGCCTTCCAGCTCTTCCTGTGCAACTCCTACCCTCCTGCTGCCTCCCCCACCACCTCAGGGCATAAGATCAAAGATAAGCTGACTATGGCCTTGCACCTTTACAAATTAAAAGTTATTATGGCCCAGAAATGAAGGTGCACATTGAAAAGGGTAGATGAGAGACAATGAGGTAGACCTTTGGGTGAAGTACGCCCACTCTGATAAGGGAAGGAAGAAGCGGGGGGGAACTGATGATTACAATTCATTTGTTATGGGATCTTGTTTATAGAGATAAATAAAAATAAACAATGTTGAGGAAAAGATTTATTTCTAAGAATGAAGAGAAGGCTACAGCAAAGAAGGAAAATAGAAGAAAGATCTTCGGCTTTAACCAGGAAGGGTCTGGACACGATAGCATATAGCTGAGGATGTCACTGGGAAATGTTTCATGTTCACAATGTCCTGAGAAATATCCATTATGGGGGAAATTGCAATATACCAATACATTATATGGAATGATAAAAGAGTGGGCTAATACATAGCCTGGTCCTCTTTCAAATAATCACCTCAAATTATTGATATAATGCCAGCTCGTATCAATGGTCTTCATCATCAAAGGATAGCATTTTTAAAGAACAGATCTAAGATTTGAGAACATTTCTTTTTACTGGGGATAATTTTTTTTTGTGATTTGTGAAACAGTTATATATAAACCATCAGTAATATAATTTATTCTTTTATTAAGCTAAAGTTTGGAGAGCAATTTAATTGCACATTAACTTATCACTGGGAAATCCTCTGTAGGTATGAGAAGATAATATTTTACACTTTTTCCTCTCCTACTGCTTTCCACATGTGGATAATTGATGGATTCAATACTTGGCCTGTTCTTTCTGGAGGGACATTGATTTAAAATCACATCATAATTTGGACTGAAACATCACTCCGGTAACCTAGAGCAGGCTGTTTATACAACCTTTGTCACTTTGAATATACATACAAAACTTACATAATTAGTCTCCCAAAGGTAATGTAATATTCATTTGATATATATTAAGCTGAATTCAAAATTGTCTCTGGATAGTCCTGAACCCACAATTTAAAGAAACATCTGTTAGTCTCTTTTTCATTTATATTATTTTCTCAAAGAAGCTGGCAAGGACACACTGACCTGGCAAATACATTTTTCTGATGCTCTTAAATAATTAAGACCATTGAAAAAAATGAAATAGTGAATGATGTTGGTTCTCTACTGCTTGACCAAGCATGCTACAGTGATTTTTTACTTGAGTATGTAATAAGCCTCCATAATAGTCAGTGAGAGTCAACTAGGGAGAGTTCAAGAGACAAAATAAGACTTTCCAATAGTTTTCACCATTAATTTGAAAAGGACGTTCTTCTTTTTTGCATCATTAATTCAACCACTCACTCAACACACATTTATTGAGTCCTCGAGGTATAATGTCAAGGGCTGCAGGGGACGATGATGAGAAAAATCTTGGTCTCACGTTATCTCCTTCCTTCCCACAGCCATTCTGTTCTAACATGTCCTCAACTCTTTGTGCCTCAATTCCTTCAAAAGTTTCCCAGTTAGTGCTCCTGACATCCACGTCCCACCCTCTTCAAGCTGAATTACACTCAGCTGTAGAAAAATATTCCTAGACCCAGAGTGCCCTGTTGTCCATATAGATACAACTACCACCACTGATAATCATAATAACAATAATGGTAATTAATAGACTATTTCTTGAGTCATTCATTTTATATTCTCTACTATCTCTTTCAATCCTCCTTGTAACCATGAAAAGTAAAAATAATATTTTTATTTCATTCTTAACCACAATTTCTTACTAATGCGACATTTGTGCCTATAGGGCACAAAGCTTTTCAAATCTTTGAATTAGATTGGACACTGCCACCCTCTTTTTCCATTCCACATACATCTCTGCAGGGTATTTGTTTTTTTATCACAGAAACTGCCAAAATGCAGCTTCACAAAGACAGGGCATCTTGAAAAGGAATGTGGTGTGATCTAGTAGTGAAATGGAACTATCTTGAACTAATAGTTCATGTAGTATTTGAAAGCCATTGAGTATCACAGTGTTTCTTCTGAGTATTTACTCTGCCATACTCTTGTGCTTTTGCTGTGGCACCTCAGGATGCTTCTGTGCACAATTTGGGAATTTTGTTCGGAAACAATCCCTCTTTAGCTTTGTCCTCCTATACTGCTTATTTGATATTTAACACACTGGGCTCTGTATCTGAATTAATTGTACGCACATGTCTAATGTCTGCTACTAGATCATCTGCTCTGTGAAGTTCAGAGTCCATTCCTTGCACACGCCCTGGCACAGCTTGTACGTAGAAAATGCCCAATAGTAGTTTGTTGAATGAGTGGATTTAAAAAAAAAAAACATACGATATTTGAAATGCCTTTCATACTTGCCCATTAAAATTTAAATATATTTTTTGAACTGAGTGTACAGTGCACGTGTTGCTAACTAATCGACTGTAGAAAACCAATCTTTGAATAAGTAAGGGATGATTTTGAAGGCGGTATAGCCTTTCTAACTAGTAGTTTACTTACTCTCTTTGGAGTAGCATGTCAGCAAGTTGCTGTGTTCAAATGCATTAAATTCTGAATTACGGAAAGAAGGGAAATAATGGTGTTGAATATTATAGGGCAGGCTAGTGTTTCTCTAAGCCATTAATGACAATATCATCAATAGTAAAGAGGATTATTGGTAGAAATTACACTTTGAAAGGAAGTACTTAAGATTAAATTATATTATGTTCTCCTTTAAGCATCTGTATCTTAGTTCTTAAACAGCTATCTGAGGAAGTACTAAGTGGTTCCTGTGTATGTATGTGTGTGTTTGTTTTCTTTGCTTTTTCTCTTTTATTTTTTAAAAGCTGGGAGATAGACTCTACATTCCTTTCTGCCCTAAAAAGTAAATATGCTTCTTATCAATTAATCGATTCAAGTCCAGTATCATTCAAGAGTATCAGTAAGAAACTATTCATGAAGTTTTCTTTCAGTAAGTTACAGTGCTGACAGTTACTAGCAAAACATGCATACATCAAGCCATTTGTCTACTAAGATTAAAGTGGTAAAAACTAAATAGGGAGATGAGATTGAGCATACAACTAATTTGGGGGAAATGTCAGGCTAGTTCCCGTGATTTTTCTCTCCTTTTGGTGTCTATTTCCCCTGACCGACTGGAATTTCAGTCCTAGCACTAGTGAAAGAAGATCAGCGCTGTAAATTAATTCACTTTCAGCCTAAACAGACTTCAAAGCACAAAGCAAGCCCTGGTGACAGAAGAGCCGTTAGTTACCTGCTGTTTCTCTGTCAGCTGAGGTCAGCTCTCCATTGATCCCATTCTCTTTGGTATTTGAGTAGGTGTCCTGTGACCCATGTTCTCTAAAGGCGCCCTCTTCATCCTCCCTGTACGGGAATCCATTGGCGCTTCTGACAAGTCCTTCCCCTGCCCCACCTTGATCCTTGATCTCAGGTGGATGTGGGTGGGCGGATGCCTCAGTTAGTTGAGCTGAGGTCCAGTGAGGCGCCTTTGCTTCATCTTTCCGATCATCTGCCATTCTTCAACGTCCTGTGACTTCTCCTGTGATTGGAAGAGGAAAAACGGCAGCCATGACTTTGGAGAAAGCTTATCTGATATTAGTAGTACTAAGATAGGGAAAATTTATAGCAAACTCACTAGTTAGCTATGGTCAAAAAACATATTCGACAACCCACTTTTAATATCAAGAGGTAGGTATTGTTAACACCTTGGTTTTTACAGATCTTTTCTGGAATATCTATTCTTTTAATATAGGATCACCATCAGTTTACATATACTCTTTTTTTTTTTTTTTTTTTTTTTAAACTAGTGCTTGGCATTTAAGGACATACCTGAGCTAACTTTCACTGACATGTGACATTGTACAGTAAAGGAATTCTTTAGTATAGGGAAAATCTGTAGGAAAAGAGTGGGGAAAAGCATGGCTGAGGGGAAATGCTGGATTATGGAAAATTATCCCAAATACTCTTTTAAACCACAACTCTGTGAAACCTAGAAAAGACAATGGCCAATATATTAGCCCTTTCAGTTTCAAAGATGATCAATTCAAACCAGGTAGATATGTCTTTCTGGATACTGTGTATTAAGAGAAAGATAGTTTTGACAATTTTTCAGCAAACTTTTCTAAGCCCTACGTATAGATTACAAGGGAATGAAATTTTCTCAGTATAAATCTTACATAGAGAATAAAAATTATAATATCAGGCCTATGTCATAACTTACAGTTTTATTTCACAATTAAGTCAATTAAGTTAAATCACTAACATATATTAGGTGGCCGTAAATTATAGTAAAGTTTGAATAAGTCGTGGAGTAGGTAGTCTGTACGTGTTAAGCAAATGGCAGATACTGCACAGCCTACACTTACATGCCGATGCCATTAAATTTAGAGATGTAGTTGATGAGAGGTGATAAATCACTCAGTTTTGAAAAGCTGTTGCCAGCAATGTAGCTTTGTTGATGGTCTATTGTCCCCACACTTATGATAACATAGACAATGAGAGTCTCTGATGGAAACTAAGAACACTTTCCTTTCTTTCAAAAACAGTAACTCAAGCACAACCCTCCAAACAAGGAAACAAAAACTGTATTAAAAGAAATCTACTTTTGGCTACCAAGCTCTGTTTAGAGACATCAAAAATAAATTAAGCTGTAAAGAAAGTAAGCTTCCTATCAGATTCCTAGTAAGGATCTGTCTGTTTTTTACTGAATTTCAATCTATTCTCAGGTCCCTATTCTAATTTTCTGTTCATACCAGGAAGAACTAGATGAATCAACTCACTTAAACTAATTTGATGATAACACACCCCTAACCCCAGCAACTGTTTCCCATAAGGATTCTGTTTATTGTCTCTATGAGCATATTTAAATAGGAGGTAAGAAGTTTAACTTTTAAAACATTGATTGAAGGGCTTGTGAATAAACCAAAGAGCATCCACACAGCACTGATGATGTACAAAGAACTGTATGCACGGAAGAGTTTCCTCATATATAAAATGCGGACAAGGATGCCTAGTTTATTGGTTTGTTGCGAAGTTTAAACAGAATAAAATAAAGGGCTCAGCACAAGTCCCTGGCAAGCTCAATAAATAGTAGTTACTACCTTTGTTATTATTATTATAATTATACTAACAGTCATCATACCACCAGTCATTACATATAAAATATTTTCAGTAGTTTTTCTGGAATTGCTGGCATAGGGAGAAGAGCCTGAAAACTTGGTAAGTCCAATAATAAAGTTACTTGCAAATCTGCTCCCAGATATCACAGAGAACTGAATGAACGTTCCGAGACAGACACGGCAAGTGTCTGGGACATGAGAGCCTGATGGGAGGAGTGTGTCCTCAGAACTAACCACTCCATATGTACACCTGAAAACTTAGCTACATCTTTTATAAAGACAGTTCTGCAGTGTTCTAGACTCCACTCTGCCATTGTCTTCTAGTCAACTATCAAAGGATCTAAATTGGGAGTCTGAAGATTATGTTTCTTCTGAGAAACATAATCTTGTTTCGGCATCTTCATATATCTAATGGGCTGAATAAATTATTTACATTCACAGCGTGACTTTGATCACAATATTTTATTGCTAGAGAGACAGTTGGCTCAGCATCCTTATCTTTACATGCCTTGATTTCTTTACTTTTCCTTTACCAGAACAGCTTAAATAAAATTTCCATATTCTTATACGGTCCAAAATATTTTTTGTGCAGAGTGAATACCTGTAAATAGAAAAAGTTTTCCACAAAAAAGTACATGCCTGGCTAATACTGTTTTTAAAAAAATTTATATTTTTAGAACAGTTTTAGATCTATAGAAAAATTGAGCAGACAGTAGAGATTTCCTATGTATCCCCTGTACGCAATTTTCTGTTATTAATATCTTACATTAGTATGATACATTTGTTATAATTAATGAAACAGTACTGATGCATTATTAACTAAAGTCCGTAGTTTATTTAGATTATCTTAGTTTTTCCCTAATGTCCTCTTTTGCTTCTAGAACCCCCATCCAGGATTTTACATTACATTTAATATTCCTGTCTCTTCAAGTTCTTCTTGTCTGTGAGAGGTTCTCAGACTTTCCTTGTTTTTGATGACCTTGAGAAATACTGGTCAGGTAAATTATAGATGCCCCTCTACTGAAATTTGTCTGATATTTTTTCATGAATAGTCTTTGATTATGTGTTTTGGGGAGGAAGATCACCAGCAGTAAAGTGCTCAAATAAGCTTGAGAGATGCTGAGTTACATGGGCATGTATAACACAAGCTTTTTGAGAGCTTTTGCTATTCTACTGCACATGGGAATCTCAGGGAAGGCAAGTGGTGTGCAAAGCATCTCAAGCAATTGGCTATAGAACCTTCATCTGATGCCATGTTTATTAACATCTCCAAAAGGATTTGGAAAATACTTAGGTTTGCACTTTAGCCCATGTTTAACTCTGGGCATTCTAGCCATAGATATTCAAAGGAAATAAAATAATATGAGCACCCATAACTCCCAGCTAAAATTGGCAATTCTTCCCCTAGGGTTATCTGGAAAAGATTTTTCAATGACTAAAAATCTTCATTTTGAACCTAAAAATCCAACATGGAAATGAGCAGTGTATTACTTGGTAATCATCCATTTAAAAATGTTATGATAGGGCTTCCCAGGTGGCACAGTGGTTGAGAGTCCACCTGCCGACGCAGGGGACACGGGTTCGTGCCCCGGTCCGGGAAGATCCCACATGCCGCGGAGCGGCTGGGCCCGTGAGCCATGGCTGCTGAGCCTGCGCGTCCAGAGCCTGTGCTCCGCAACAGAAGAGGCCACAACAGTGAGAGGGCCGAGTACCGCAAAAAAAAAAAAAAAAAAAAAAAGGTTATGATAATTTGTTTTCAAGAGACCAGGCATTCAAAAAGTGAATTCCTTAGTGTTTAATACTTTAGAGTTTTTAATTCTTTCTTTTTAAGTAATCAATGAAAACTAATGTTGGAAGAAGAAAGGGCAGGCTGGCTACGCTGATTTCACTTACTGTCAGAGGCACAAATAAAGTGAATTTATTATCTAAAATGCATCATCTGGCTTCCTGATAAGACTACTCAGATAATACTCCTTAAAATGTATACAGATCAGTCAGACATCACTTTCTAATTTGTTGGGCTTTTGAAATGTACATAGTCTAACTCTCTATTAAGTGACAATCATTTTAGGAGATATCAGTCTAGAACTGGCATTGCTGACAAGACTGACAGAACATATGATTTGGAAAGATTTCCTTAGGTTTTACTGAAAAGCAGCTGGAAACAGAGGAGACACTATTTAGCTTCTCTCACTTAAAATCACAACATGGTATTATTAAAATACCACCCATTCATGGCAAATTTCACTTAAACTCCCAATCAATGTTTTGGGGTCACAGATTATCTCTACTCTTCAAAATGGTGTTAAAACATAGTTAAAAGTGATCACAGCTTCCTTTAATTTCTTCTTCCTGATGTATAATATTACTTTCACCTGAATCTCTCTGAAAATTGTGCTTGTGGAATTAAAGAAGATAAGAAAACTGAGATAAAGGCAAATTCTCTCCAACGCTATTAAAGAAAACCTGTGAGGTACCAGGAATTGTAACATCCCATTCCTACTGTGTAATGGAAAAGACTCCTCTCTCCATATTGCAAAAGATCACAAATCCTCTTTGCTCCTAACTGCTGAACAGCTGGGCATCCGCCATGCAATCTTCTGGATGGATAAAGCAAGCTGAGAAGCTACCTACACCCTTCTCCGTCTCCTCTTCCCACAAGCCTAGCTTGATAATGTGAGCAAGGAAATTCCTGAGTTTTAAAAAAAAAGGTACTAAGTCCAAGACATTGACCTACAATTCATAATAAGTTGCAACGGAATCTTAGCTGTTAGGGCTAAACACAAATGCCAGTGTGAATGAGGATACAGATACCTGTAATATGGATGCTTAAAAAGAAATCCAAGAAGTTCAAATTTCTATTTATTTGATTTGAGAATGAGATATTTCACTTGACTCTGTCATATCATGGTTATTATGCTACATAAAACAGGGCCCCAGGCTTCTTCCCAATTAAGATATACAGTTGGAAAGAAAAGCTAAGAGAAGGTCTTGTGCCACCACAAATGTTAGTTATAGACTTGAGTGGTGAGCTTCAATCTTTGCCGCCATTTGTTATTAAACAATTTCCTTCTGATATTTGAAAGTTCTCTAAGGACAGACATTTCTTCTTTCATCAAAATCCCAGCTTTTAAAATTCCAGTTCTTCCAGTTTTTCCCTTAATAA
Source organism: Lipotes vexillifer (assembly GCF_000442215.2). NCBI lineage: Eukaryota > Metazoa > Chordata > Mammalia > Artiodactyla > Lipotidae > Lipotes > Lipotes vexillifer. The sequence continues at coordinate 346,456 of NW_006787533.1, forward strand.
GCCTTAGACCTGGCTCTCTCAATCTAGTGCTCCTTGGTAAGAGCATGCAGGTTTTTTTCACACCAGCTGTTGAACCTACTAATCATGGCTACACTCTGATTCATATCACTGATGGATAATTATGAAAAAATGTAAGATTCTTTAGTGTTTGGTAACCTGTCATTATCCTTTGATTACAATGACATGAGCCAGACATTATGACGTGGCATTGATCAGATTTCTAACTTGCTGAAGACTCCACCTGTATCCTCTTATATCATGATAATAAAACTGCTATAACCTGAATGAAAACAGTCTTTCTACAGAGTAATTTCTACGTTGAAACGGTATAAAAACTAATTTCTTGTCTATTTAATATATGTAAAATTCATCAGTTTTGTTTTTAGGTAGATTTAATGCATACATGTTTAATGTTGCAGAGTAAAAAATAAGTACCTTCCGCATGTTGATTAGAAGGTTTTTATTTCTATGGATCAGTAGCCTAACAATTAGCCAAGGCCCTTAGATAATTCTAATTAAGAAATACTGAGAGAGAGAGACAAAAAGCAAATAAAAGACTGGAAGGAACAACAAAGAGCAAAAGAAAGAACAGAAAGAAAAAAGGAAATATGCAGCTCAACATAAAACAAGGCTGTGATGGCAAAACTCAATTCATGGCTGGGGATAGACATAGTCTAATTTTCAATTACTTAATAGAAAATGTTTATCTTATATGATAATTAATGTAGGTTCTTGGAGACCCATTTTGTAGCTTATGGGTAGGTCTGTCAGTCAGTACTGCTATTACTTAGATTTCTAGAATATTGACTACAACATCCATAATTAGATTTCTACTATATTGAGAATCACTTGTATTTAAATGCATCTGCTTTAAAAATTGTCCAGGCCTAAGACTATAATGTTCTATGTTTCAAAACTCTGAGACTTTACTTGAGTACCTGTCCAGATACTTAAATAAGTTCATATTTTTGTGTGTGTAAAAAAAAATTTGGATTTGCCCACAAGCAACCTAAAAGCCTGCCTCCCAAATCTGTAAAATCACTCTTGAAAACAGTCTTTTGTGATATGATTGTTCCTTGCATAAGGATACATCCAATAAGTTAATTTATATTAGAATTTAGAAATAAGATGAGATAATGTATTTTGCTTATTTCTGATATTTCTTAGTCAGGTAATATATCTGTTCCCACATTTCCCCTTAATCACCAGGAACTCTTTTAATGCTTAACTGCAGTATTTACCTCATTCTAAGTCTTCGGTACTGTGTCTGTTTATAGAAATAAATTATATATAAATATAATTTATATATAATTTAATTGTAAAACTTATCAAATCTTTCCTCAAGTCAGGCAGGATATATATTATAAATAAATAATAACTGTATCTGTTGCCTTCTGACATTTTATTATAGGGTATCATTCTTTTGAGCAAATTACATAATATTATTTAGCACACAATAGCTCTGATATTATCCTTCATGTATATAAAGTGAATAAAATACAAAACAGACATCGATCTTTTTCATACAACATGTTTTATAAAACTTCACTTAATATTCTAGATCTTTCAGAGAGGTTGTAAGTTAAATTCTAATGAAAATATAATTTCTTAGAAAAAATAACATTACATGGCTTTTTTAAAAAGTATCTCTCCTTTATTCATTTTCCCTAGAATAGTCTATTACCATCCAAGCAAATGTTGCTAATAAGTGAATGATAACTTTAGAATGACAAAGTATTTATTATTTTGAAGGTGGCCAAATAATACCGTTTTGCTGGTTCTCCCTAAAGGTTACAAAACCATATGCGTACATTAAAACTTAATGTATTTAAAGGCTAGTTTAAAAAGAGAAGCATTTTCACCTGGACCTTGATCTATCATTGAACTGCCTGCATATTGTACATTAAAACAAATTTGACATGCTTTGATGGTTCCTGTATTTTTTGTTCTTTAAAGCAAGTGGTGAAAGTATTTATTTAAGTGAACCAAACAGTAGTTCCTGAGCATATATGTCCCAAGGGCTTTCAGATACAAAGAAATAAAATAAAATAAGGTACATCTGTCACATTTCCTCCACTCTAAAGAGAAGAAATAAGAACTAAACAGAAACACTCAGAAGAAAATGTCCCTGACAGCTCTGCTGTCTGAGCTACCAATGAATTTCATTTCTCAGGGCAAATCCAGGACTAAGAATGCAAATCAGAGATACATTTTTACTAAAAAAGAAACCATTCTCTAATTTTCTGCCTACTTAGTTGGAGCCTTTCATATTTTTCCTTCAAAGTATGAAAAGGGTTATGTAAAAGTAAGATGCACACAAGCAAACCATGACAGTAATGTTCAAACCTACCAAAGGGCCATTTAGTCGTAAGCTGGGCTTCAAACATTTGTTGAATATTGAATTAATTAATACACCCAGATAAATACAGGGAAAAAGGTTCTGCCAGCTATAGATATTTGGCCAACATTAGCTCAATCAGTGAGAGAAGAATGGTTTTGAAACCTAATTTTCAGGCATGGTGGAAGAAACGACTCAAGTTCTAACTCCGCTGAAAGTGTATGAAAAATAATGCTTAGTAGAACAAACTTCCAGACCTGAATATGACCTCACATACATAGTAGTGACCATGCAACATACAGGTTTAGAAATATCTCTAAGATAAAGTTTCATCCCTCTCAGAAAAAGGCTTTAAAACATGAAACTAAAACGCTCTTTGGGGATCATCTATTCCAATGTAACTTTTAAAGTGTCTTCAGCCAATCACCTCCAACATCCATCCAATAAATGAGAATTTCTGGGTATAGGGCTTGGAAATTGGTATTTTAACAGGTTTACCAGATGACTCTGAAACACTGAAGTTTGAAGATTGGTGCTTTCAGGCAAGCCTGCTGCACAGGACCTCAGGAAAGAATGGGGAGTGATAGAAATGCACACATGAAATATCCCTGTAGAATAACTGGAGTAAGGGGTTAAGGCAATTATCTTGATAGGTCAGGCAGTCATTCTCAAAAATAGAAGCTGACTCTTTCATTGCCTTAGTCCAGGACATTTATGATGATGGGATGGAGTCCAATCACTGCTTTCAGTCAGCTTCCTGGGAACACGCCAGTTCTTTGTTGTGTCTAATCCTACTTGAGGGAAGCAGAAATGTCTCAGAAGAATGTTTAAAGTTACCCATTTTCTGTGGTAAAAAACCTACTGCACACTGTGAAAACAGTGACTAGTCCTTGGTCAGTTTAACAACATCTTCAAGCTGTCTTTAGAATATTTATTTCAGATACTTCTTGGCACTCGTTAACGGTTTAGGACAAAAATACACTTTGCCTAAAATACCTCAAATCCAGTTATAATCTTCTTTATCTGTTAGATCACTTTGGAGATGGATGTGGGGTAATAGGCATGGTGTGAATATGTGATATTCTGAACTAGCAAAGCCCTCAAAGGAGTAACTGAAGGATTTAATATCTAGATAGTTGAGATGTGTGCCGAAAATGTCATTTAGTCAAGAAGAGCTTTTTTCTCTTGGGATTCCCACAAAACCACAAACCTCACTGTTTTTCTTTGGATTACAACATTAGAAAGATCACAAAACACAGAAAGAGTCACTGATTATAGTTATTACCAGGCAACAATAAATACCCTCAAAAATTGGCAAAAGGAGAAACAATGAAAGCTTGGAAAACCTAAAGGAAAAATACACTGTGTGCTAGATAAGCATGTCTCCATTTTTATAATGCACTTGGCATTAGAAATTCTAGAATGTTTTCTGTGACATGCTCTGCCCTGTCATCATGTAATGTGCCAGTTCAATAAAAACACTGGGATTCTAATTTTGTACTGATACATGTCCAAGGATGAACACAAGAATACAACAAGTTATATAATACAATTAAGCATATGAATATTGTTTCCCTTTTCCATGTAGGCTCAACTATGCTTTATACTACTAACTATCCATATCAGTACTACAAAACAGAAACAATATAAGAAATTTATGCAGAATCTGTATCTTTCCTAACAAATGCTGAGGAGTTCTAAGCTTAAATAGCTGTTGACTAACAAATTACAACCCCATGTATTTTCTCTTTGTCTCTGTACAAAACTGAGGAAAAGTTCTTGATGACATGAAAATTTGAAAATCCAGGTATTTGTTTCATGTCTTTTCTGTTCTTTTCAGGCTGATTGTAAAATACCGATAAGGATGATTCATTCTTCACCACACACCATGACTAATAAACAATTCACATCAAGAGAGCTGTTGAGTGCATCATTATTTCTGACGATAATGGACACCGAGTATACAACAAGCCAATGCTATGTTATTGATAGAATTAGATAAGGTAATACAAATAAAGCATAATTCCAGGCAAGTTGGAAGTGCTCAACAAATGTTACATATTATTTGTTATTATTTTGTGGCTTTTATTTGTAACATTTTTAGCAATAGGATTCAATGTATGGTTTGCCACATATTGAAAAACTGAGGCCAGAGAGAGAAAATTATTTGACAAAGTTAGACACTTCCAGGGAGATCTGGAATGAGAAGCCAAATCTACTAATATCCATTCCATGGCTTGCTCTTTCACCAAGGAGTTGGTGGAATGGGGTAGAAACTAGGAGAATCCAGTCCAGATGACACTAACTTCATACACCCATTCCACTAATAACAGTCTATCATATTAAACTGGGTAACAGGAGCTTTATGTGACCATGGCATACAACCTGTACTTCACAGTTGTATATTATTTCTGGCCCTTTTTCATATTATATAAAAGAACTAATAAATACGGTATACATACCAGAAATAAATAATATTTAAATGCTCTAAAGCTTTAGCCTCTACTGATGATATTTCACTAAGGACCTGGAGATATAGTGCAATAAGTAATAGATTTCTAACAAGAAAATTAGGGTTGAATACTGGTTCTCCCACTTACTAGGTGTACAAACTTAGACATGAACAAAACCTGAGTGTGTTTCATAAGTAAGGGAACTCTTGAAGGGATAAATTTTGACCCTTGCATCAATACTTTTCTTTTACCATATAAAGAAAATTTCAATCATAATAATTTTAATACAATTTTCTTTAAGCATAAATAAAAAGGATAAAAAGCGTAGGAGGGAAATTTCTTGGATTTTGACAATTAATAATTTTGTTTTAAACTTTTTCCAGATTCCAGATTTGTCAGACTTTGTCCAGTGTCACATAATAAAGCACTGTAAAAATAAATCTCCTTTGGGTACAAAGCTAAGGCCTATTCTATAGAATTACAGGTTTTCCAAAAAAAAAACTATGCCCTAAGTATTTACTGGCACCACCATCAAATGAAGATCCTTTAGTTTCAGACACCTGAGAACCACCTTATAGGGAACTGGTTGGGTGTTAAAGGGGCTACAACGTAAAAACAGCAATCAGTGTTTGAGGACAAGATGCTTCAGAGATTTCTTTACAGGAGGTGGCAGCACGGTCATGACCCAGGTAAACTTGGAGGCTGTGCTACACATCTCAAAATAAGATGCTAGAATTAAAGACAAGTAAACAAAAAAAACAAAACGTGAAAAGTTGGAGAAGAAAATAGGAGTTATGAAAAGAAAAAAAAAAAACGATGGAGAGTTGGAAGTGAAGGATTTATTTAAAAACAATACTTTATGGTTTTCCATGAATGGGATCTGCTTTCAGCTATTTAAGACAAGAAAGGATGAAGTCCTGGGAAGTTATAAACAATATGCCACTTGTGCTCTTTTCTGCCACTTTATCTGATCTGCTCAGTCCCTTTATCTTTTGATGAACAATTCCTCTTTCACAAACACAAGCCATGCGACTGAAGCTCTGCCTCTGAACATGTTCAGATTAAAATCTTGTTCTAAATATAGTAAGTGTATATGGACTTCTAGGATAATCAGTTGCCCCATTTGTTTTCTGCGCTTCTTTGAACTTAATGCACTCCTTGTCAGTGGATGTGTTCAAGCACAAGTTGAATGCCCATCCTGTCATGAACGCTATAGAATCAAGGGGATGTTGGCCTATATGACTTCTAAAATGCCTTCCAACTGAGGTTACAAATCTTAATTCATTAACCAATTAATTGTTTGAGAAATGTCTCCCAAACATTAATGGAAAGGCTCTATGTATCACAGGGAATGCACTGGGGATACAAGAAAAAATATATAGCACTTATGCTGAAGGAGCTCACAGACAAACCAACAACAAAAAGTCATGTGGTCCATGCTGTGACGCAGATAAGGACAGGAAATTGTGGAGGCACACAGGCAGTTCTTATCACACTGGGAAGTCAATACTTTCCGGAGGAGGTAACATTGAGTTGAGTTTAAAGGACAAGTAGGAGTTAGCCAAAGAAAGGAGGGGAAGCTTTCTAGGAAGAAACAGTCTGGGTGACCACATCCTATGCTATTTTTGACTTGGGCTAGGCAACACCTTCCAGGAAGATACCATAATGAGCACTATTTTGGCATCCCTAACTCCAGTTTTCACTCTATGTTAGATGCTCCTCCCTATTCTGTCTGTCTTCCTCAAGAAGCTGTGAGTTCTTGGAGGGGGAGGGTTTCATATCTGCATCACCTGCACCTGGTACAGTGTGTCGCACAGAGTAAGCTCAACAACACATGTTTACTACACGAATGAGTAAGGAATATGTGTAGAGCACAGGATTGTTCGCTGTGGTCCAGAAGTGAAGTGGGACATGGGGAAAGGAGGCTGACAGGCAGGCAAGGGTGGAATCATAAAAGGGGTATAGTAAGCCATACTTAGATCCTCCTGAAGGCCAGAGGGCACCCACAAAAGATGTGACATAATCAAGTTTTATTTTTTAGAATGATTGATCCAGCAATGGTATTAAAAGTGAATTGGGGGGCTTCCCTGGTGGCGCAGTGGTTGGGAGTCCGCCTGCCGATGCAGGGGACGCGGGTTCGTGCCCCGGTCCGGGAGGATCCCACGTGCCGCGGAGCGGCTGGGCCCGTGAGCCGTGGCCGCTGAGCCTGCGCGTCCGGAGCCTGTGCTCCGCAACGGGAGAGGCCGCAACAGGGAGAGGCCCACGTACCACAAAAAA
>NW_006787533.1:353882-386971 GCF_000442215.2 Lipotes vexillifer
AGGGGAGGGGCCCCAACAGGGGGGGGCCCCCGTACCAAAAAAAAAAAAAAAAAAAAAAAAAAAAAAAAAGTGAATTGGAAGGATGCATGATTAAATATGGAAGCAACCCTTAAAGAAAGCTACTTTAGAAAAGGAGCATATAGACCTGGACTTGGTGATGAGATCAGGATTGAAATGAGAGGCTAGATTCCATGGTCGAAAACTTAATTAATTAAAATAAAACCTGTCTTCTTTTACCAGAGTGCTTATAAATTAAAGTTTCTCTATTTTACCTATCCATCTATCTACCTATCTTATCAACTACCTATTTACAAACCTTACTACCGATCTGTTTGCTGTGAGAAGTATCATGTTTTACACTATTTTGACAGGCATTTACTTTATTATTTTCTTGAGGTCAGTTTGTAACTCAAGTTCAGATTTAAGTTCAGTTACATACCATGTTCTGAAGAGTGCTCTTTCATTAAACTACACAGTGTTAGGGAATATTTTGCTTGATTTTTGATGAACACTGTAAGATGGAATTCTTTTTTTTTTTTGGTTTGTTTTTGTTCAGCGTGAGTCTCATGAGGTTCTTTTAGACACCACTTTAAAAATTTTATTTATTTTGTTGTTATTTGAAATGAGCTAGTGGGTTACAGAGACACATGAGCCCGGTCAGATCTGGATTCATCTGATGAGACACTGAAGCAGGAAAATGGAGAATGCTGAGAAAAAGAGAGCCTGAACAAGACCGAAGAACTGGACTTTTCCTTAAGAGGCACTATTTATAAATTGCTTTAACAAAGTATGTATTGAGCCTTCATTTAACTTTCAGATTGTCATCAATTATCGATTTATTTATTGTGCTTTCTAGAATCTTATTCAATAAACATTTATTAAATACCAGCTTCATACCAAGCTATTAGGCGCTAGGAATACAATGATGATTAAATTATGGATTCTGGCCACGAACAGCTCACACTATACTGAAGAGGTCAGATGTGTTTGAAATATATATGTTACAAGATAACACAGTTAATGCAATGATAGAGGCCATCACAGGTGCTACATGAATATACATGAATATAGACCTCCTAAGTCATATATATTTAGAAAGAAAAATGGATAGATGCAAAATATTTGTATAACATCCATTTTTAAATATACTAAACTACTGCATCCAAGGAGAGTCCAAAATCTAGCTAATTATAATAAATACTAATTTTCTTCTAGGGTAAGGTAAAATATGAGTCATATAAAAGTAAAGTATGAGTCATATAAAGCAGATCAACTTTTTTCTATTTTCTTTCTTTTCGGATTTGGGTCAGGCTGTGTGCCATGTTGCACAGTGCGTCTGCTGGCTGTAATTGTGACTCAGGAGAATTCTGAGTTAAGCTGAAAGTAGCCTTGTTCACTCCATCAGCTGAGTTGGGCCGAAAAAAAAAAAAAAAAACACCTCACAGAATCCTTAACATTTGGAATTCCCTCACAACTCATGTCTGATCCAAGTAGGTCAGTCAGTCCTCATATACTGTTTGAGATATTTCTTTGAGCTGACATATCTTTATGTACCCTGGAGTGAATTCTAGAAATCAGTTCAACTTTTATAGCTTGCAACTTGTATTCTGCTAACCTTCTGGAGTGATATGATGTGACATAAATTTGCTAAATCCTCCAGGCCTGAAATATATGTAATTAGACTATGTTTATGAGATGATTAAAAACTGAGCTGAAAAAGATATTCAAGTAAAGAAATATTCACAATAATTAATTTTTTTACAAAGACAAATATTCCAGTCTTACATGTAGAAGTCTTAATGCATGTATAGGCATTGATGTGGCAAAATTATATGGTGAGCTCACAGATAAAAACATTTTGATATAAAAACAGACCCATCTTAGGCAATTAAGGCAAATGGGACCTGGCCAAGAGCAAATAAAAACATGCTTTGGAATGTAAAAAATGCTAAATTAATTTTTAAATGAAACACATTTCTATGAAAGTCACAAGAATTTTGAGGAAGCACGTTAATTTTTTAAATATATTCTTTGGGCGGTGCTTACTTTTTTTTATTAAACCCAATACGTTTTTAACACTTCATTATAACCATTGCATTGTTAAAGGATAGGAACTTTATGCTTTTTTAATGGCAGTAGAAGGGGAGAAAAGGGGACAGATAAGGCTGATGATAAACCTCTGTGCAGGTTAGAGGTGTTGCTGGTGATAACATCTCTGAAAAGGAAAGAGAAAAAGGGCTGCTGTGGACTGTGCCTCCTCTGCCTGGGATTGCAGATGACCTGAGGCAAGAGGATCACAGTAGCAGTAAACCTGCTTCATTCAGGTAGGTTGTGTCTGAGCTTTTGGTTGGCACTCTTTGATTTTTAGATTTCTAATCTATACATCCAAGAATTCACCTTAGTGTTCTTATAGAAGCATTAAATAGGCAAATCTGGAGAATCTTTCTGTCTCTGCCACCGTTAATCTCTAAAACGTTTTTTGAAATTCTTTTCAATTCCATGCTGAAGAACTTGGGTACCACAAGTAATCTATAGACTAAGAATTGGCTTCTCAGCAAGAAGCAAGCATATGGATTATTTCTACATTGCCTTCTTTTTAAATGCTTAGAACCTATTGTTTCAATACAATAGGTTTTTTTCAAAATGAAGAAAAGTTCACAAAAGTTCTACTTAGGTTTCTCAAAACCCTTAGACATTGATCATTACAATGAGAAATTTTTTTTTTTATTATTTCTGGAAGCCTATAAAGAAAGTGATGTACTATTATAATAGAGAAATATCAGACTGTGGCATCAGATCAGAGGACATGGGTGATGGGACTTTCAGAGCATGGCTTATGGGTCTCCATTTGGTCAAACCAAGTACTAATAGACCACTCATTTCCACTTGGCAGTTCTCTTGACACTAGATGAGACTACTGAAAAGTGTCGGACAGAAATAGATGGAAAAAGCACTACCCTCACCCACTGAAGTATGGGACCAAAAGAATTTGCTTCTTTTATTTTTTTAAAATCTTTTACTTTAACTAAACTAAGAGGTAAACCAAGGCGAGGAAATACTCCAAATTTAGGTTAGGAAGTCAGTGTTAAGCTATGTAAAAAATGAGAACGCAGGATGGGATCAAGAAATTCAGTGAAATAATGTAACTGCATTACTCCAAGAAAATGGCCATAAACAATTGTCATTTAGCTTCACATGAGATCCATATTTCCAGTAGGCATTTTGGTTGAGAATTTCTAAGCAGCAAGATTTAATTTTATCTTTGTTACCTTTCCCTCTCTGTTTTATCTTTAAAAAATTAGAATGAATAGTTTAGCTTTTAAAACTAAAGCTATATTCCATGTCTGGCATTTTAATTGTAGAGGCCAAGGGAAACAGACATTTCAGTTAAACATAAATATTTTCTTGGTAAGGTCAGGATAATGCAAATTAAGATGCACAGATATATCTCCTTTGAGAAACCACAGACCTCAAATGTAAAGGAAACCAAAATTTCTTAGGAAAAAATAAAAGTCTTTTCAGAAATAATTTGTAAATAAGAAAGAGACTGCCTCACTCATTCTTAACTAAAAGAAAACAAAGTGACACAAGTGCCTTAATCATAAGCAGTAGAAGAGAGACATATGAGGTTAGAAAATGTTCTCTTCTGGTGAAATTTAACAATATTTATTAAACACCTATTATGTCACAGGCATGTTTCTAGATGCTCAGGATATGTAAGTACTAGCAAGACTCAGCTTTTGGTCTTAAGAAGCTATTGAGAGAAATCAACATGACATCATACAGTTAAGTGATGATATGGTAAGTGTTTTAACAGAGGTATACAGGGATTCTATGGAAGTTCCTATGAAATCAAAAAATTTGTGGGAGGCTTCATAATGGCAAAATGTGCCTTCAGTCTTGAAGGGCATTCATGGTGGACAAGGGCATAATTCTAATTACAAAATCAGCAACACTAAGACATGGGGGTAGAAGAGAACTGGCAACATGCTAGAAAACATCAAGGATGTTTCAGAATGCCAGAAATAGGAGAGTGGATGTGCTGCAGAGAAGCAAGTGTCCAGATGATGAAGCATCTTGTCAGCCTGTGTAGGATAAATTTAAACATTATTAACGGTACAACACTGAGAAACTTCAAGCCAATGATGACTGAGAAAATGATCCATAGGAAGGGTTACAGAAGGTTATGATCAGAAACAGGAAAAGTAGATAGATGGTCAATAATGAGAGTGCATATAAGAATTTGAATTAAAGTAGTGCTGGTGGGATTGGAGATGGGGGAAGGATATAAGATATTTATTTTGAAACACAGGTAGGTCACTCCGTGCCCCACAGGTCATGCAAAATTCCTATCCTCATGAAAGTTACATTTTAATGAGGTAATCATATAGTTACCAAACACCTAATTAAAATATTAAATTTCATATGATTAAATATTAATTTATATTAAATTATTACATCTTGCATTTCATACATGAAATAGCCAAAATAATCTTGAGAAAGAAGAACAGAGCTGGAGAACTCCCTGACTTCAGACTATACTACAAAGACTATACTGCAAATCGAAACAGTATAATACTGGCACAAAAACAGACACAGATCAGTGGAACAGAATAGAGAAGCCAGAAATAAACCCACACACTTACGGTCAATCAATCCATGACAAAGGACGCAAGAATATACAATGGAGAAAAGACAGTCTCTTCAATAAGTGGTGCTGGGAAAACTGGACAGCTACATGTAAAAAAATGAAATTAGAACATTCTCTAACACGAGATGCAAAAATAAACCCAAAGTGGATTAAGGACCAAAATGTAAGACCAGATACTATAAAACTCCTAGAGGAAAACAGGCAGAACACTCTGACATAAATTGCAGCAATATTGTTTTGGATCCGTCTCCTAAAGTAAAGAAAATAAAAGCAAAAACAAACAAATGGGATCTAAATTACATAATATAGTTACTCAGGTCTGTAATGAGAAAATTATATAAAAATTATACATCAGTATGTTACTTCCCTACAGAGCTTCATTGAAGAACTTCCCTGCCCTCGTGCTCCATTCAAATAACACTTTTGTAGTGTATATTTAAATGATCCGTAGATATATGTCTATATATTATAGCTAAGTGTGCATGTATGTTATGTTGTTATCTTAAATTACTCTATTTTTCAATTCCTCTTCCTTTTAAAACAAAGTTTCCTTTAGAATTCTTAGGTTTCAAAAGCAAGATCTGCTCCAGTTGTAAACATATGCCAAAAAGGAATACACAAGCCTGAAACAAAGAGGCTTACACACTGCTTCCCAGTAGCAAGAACTTTCTAGTACCACAGCAGTCTGCCTTGGAAAAAAGTCTTTTTGATTGTTTTGGTCCGTTGCTCTTTATTCAAGATTGATTACTACCGGATCTTTCCTAGGGCGCTGTTCACAATGGTTTTAAATGACTCAAGCTTTGGCACCTCCTCACTAAAGTATTTGCGTTAGTGAATTCTAAATTTCTCTTACAGAGACTACAACTGTCTCGGAATCAAACTGCCTTCTGTAGTAATTACTGAGCACATGGTACAACAGGAGTCCTTGACATTCATTAAAAAAAGTGCAGCGGGTGGGTGAGGAAAAAAAAAAAGAGTACGAAAAATTAATCACAAGAAATTAGCATGTTTAAGTAAATCATTATAGTGCTCAGGAAGAAAGATCTGACAGAGACACTCAGAAGGAATCAGCCTCCAGGTTCAGCCAAGTTGGAGTTTTGCTTATCACTTCTCATTCTTCTTATACAGGCTGACGCACTAAACCATTTCTCCTTATATACTTGCAGGAAGGGCCATTTTTATTAGGGTTCCTTCATTTTAAAATGCTCTCTGATGCCATGAGAACTTGATTAAATTGCTACCCATTCTTAAAGGGAAAAGGAGTTTTAATCTTCAAGGAAAAAACAGTGATCATACACTTACTGCAATGCAATATGCTCACAAAAACCCAAGCATTCCACGGTCACAGGAACCTGAAGCTTTGTGACAGAATTATTAGCAGGTAAGTTGATTTTGCAGAATGTTTACCTGATTGAATGACTTTTAAACAACACTGTAACACAATATTCTGGTCACATAAAATTATATGCACAGCTACCCTCCATATAAACAGCAATATTTACTACTCTCCAAATAAATGGTACTGATAAAACAAATAAAAAATATAATATGGGGCCTATATTATTTGTGAATTCATCCAAAAATCAAAATTCTTTAAAAATTTTTGCAAAAGTACAAACTGTGGGTTTTTTCCTCAATATTTTACCTTGACTTATTTTTCTTTAAAAGGGCACCTCTGTTTTCAGTTTAAAATGAGTTTTTATTTTACCATCCCAACTCATGTCTTTCTATAATGCATTTTAGAAACTCATCAGAGTACAAATATTTATTTTGTTCTACAATGATGCTTTCTACACTTATCAATTAATAATTTGATTCTTTTAGCAAGCAGTTATTGAAGAAAACCAAGAGCAGTACCAGGCACTTTGCTTTTTGAGCCATTATCCTTTCGGATACAACACTTATTTCTATAAGGAGCGTTTTAAAAAATATCTTATTTGTGTACCACTGTACGAATTAACTTTGATAAACTGAAGTATCTAATATATTTACTATTTTAACATGATACTGAGATTATGATTCATAGTTTTATCTCTATGGTATGGATGGGATCTATTCTTGTCAGGGCTTGAACTATTTGATCCATATGTTCAAATATATTAATTCCATAGACAGATTTTCTTTTGGTATAACAGAGACTGCTAGCAGTTTATCAAAATCTTTGTCTTCTTTTTCCTCAGCACACAGCAGGAGTACATCACCTAACCTCCCTTGCAGTTAGATGTGGTCACATGACCCAGCTCTAATGGAGTGTGAGAAGACGTCATATGTTCACTGCCAGGTTTCACTCATACACATTTCCATGTGCTCCTCCTTGGTCTTTGCCCTTCTACCAGCTGGATGGAGACAATAACAAAAGTCACAAATAAAAGGAGTCTGGATACCTAGTTGACTATGAAGAGGGAAGACAGCTTCCCAACCCAAACACTAAGCTAGGACTGTTAAATGAGCAAGAAGTAAAGTGATAACACACTTCTGAATCTACTTGTTTTAGCAACTAGCCAATCCTAACTAATATAGTTGGAGAAAAGTTTGAAGAACTATATTATGAGATTAGGAAAAAAAAAAAAAAAGGATGAGACTAATAGAAGCAACAGGGTTAAATGAAACAAATTTCAGTAACTATCCTCCATTTGTTGCCTACACAGCAAATCCCGACAGCATTAGGACAGTCCATGGGTGTTGGAGTGGGAGAAGGGAGAGAGTCAACTTGAGGCAAGAGCATTTCCTGCTGCTCTTCCTAAATTACCTTCTTCATGCCCCTCACTTTTTCTGGTACGGATGGTGCAAAGAGCCCAGCCTTCAGGTTGGTCCTATTCTAATGCCTGCCTTGAGGCCAAGGTGGAGACAGAGTTTGCAATCATTTTCAGAGAATCTTAGGACAGTTTGATGTTTGCCAAGGACAAAGTGAAAGCACTGCCTTTCCTGAGATGATAGAAGACTTTACACCTGGTCTATTTCCTGTCTCCACAGTCCTTCTTCATCCTCCCTTACTGTCTTCACTTTATCTTAGAACAGGTGGCCCTGGCTTTTGTTAATATTAATCTCTCTACTTGTTCTTTGGCAGATCTTTTCCCGCCTCCTCCAAAGCTTTGTTTCCTTAAATATTCCCTTTTGGAACCACAGTGGCAGCTTCCTCCTTCCTTCTGACTATAAACATACTCTTTTTTCTTATCCACAACAAACAAACAATCACACACACAAGAGAAATGACAATTAAAAAACAACTACCATCATAAAACCTATTTTGTAAATCTGCTACCTTGGGCTAGAGCTCATTTGTTTCTCACCTCTTTAAACCCTCATTTATATACCACCTACTCACTCTTTCAAGCATTATTTACTCATTATTTATTGTTGTTATTAGCTATTAACAATTTGTTCAATATTAATTTGTTTCACATCGAATAACACGTTTCTGGAGGCACAAATATGATGAAGACAAAACTTTTGCCTTTGAGGACTTCACAGAGCTGAGGAGAAAGACAGATGAAAATAATTACACAGCAAGATGATTTTTCTGTAGTCTAGATACACTTAAAGGGCTGTGAAAGTGCCTCCTCCCTCAAAAGGTACAATTAATAATACTTTTCAGGCTGGAGAAGAAAGCTTCATAGAAGGAATGACATTTGAATTGAAAAGACATAAGCTTTTGTAAGCCAGACAAGAGAAAAAAAGAGTATTTAGGCAGGAGTCGCAGAAATAACAAAGGCAATAAGTAATATGAGAAAAACATGGTGTACAAAGAAATAATTAAGTTGAAGAAACAACAAGTGGCCTGCTGTGGTTAGAATGAAGGAAAGGCAATTGAGTAAGAGACAGGGATTAGAGATTGTCCAGAAGTGGCTACTTAGAGCCCTAGTTTGAAGGGTTTTTAGTGAGTTTGGACCTTTATATTATAGAAAAGTTTTAAATAGGGAAAAGAAGCGATATGATCTATATGAAAAAGTCACATGATGGAGAGTCAGGTTATACAAGAGTCAGGAAGAGGGAAGCTCATCAAAGGCCACTGAAAGCTTCAGGTAAATGTACTGGAGGCCCATACTGAGGGTTAAGAGAGTCCTGCACTTGCATTATGAAGTACCTCAGTGACCATAAAATAATTTTCCCTCTTCTGCTCAAGCAAAAAGTAGACTTATTGACTTTGACTCCTTCCCCAAATTGACTGAGAAAAGGCTACTGCAACAGGTCTACAGAATTTTCTAAAGGCAAACAAACATCCAACAAGATTTGGCTTTTAAGACCTCCCACAGTAAGCCTCCCTTATTAAGTGACTTGTAGTCATGGCCAAATAAAAGAACTAAATGCATAATAACTATTACTTATTCTAAGCATTAGAAAAAGTGCTCATCAGCACCCAATTTTTGTCTTTTGCTATCTCCATCTGGCCAAACTGTTAAAAGGCAAGACTTAATAACAGCACCCTCATGAACGAGAACTAGAGCCTTTTGCAGCAGGTGGTGCCCACCTCTGCCTACAGAATTGCAGCCCAAACAATCTGCTCGGAATTGCAGAGAACTCAGTAGAATGTGCTTATGACTCAGCCTGTTAAGTAGGAGGGCTGTTATTGTTATTTTAACTCCTGCCAGAGTATGTGGGCAATTCTCCCTCTTTCTGTCTTGAGTTAACCAAGAGACATCCCTCTTCAAAACCTCACCCCAGAATAGGTTCTTGCTCAGTTAGAGCCAGAACAGTTTGGGGTCTGGGTATGACTGCCAGCTGATAGTGCAGATTAGAAAAGGCTTTCATAAAAGGAACATCTGATATCCTAATTTACCAATAGAATTTTATTTTTAGAATGTTTAATCTGCCTTTAAAATTATTCACACAGAGTGCCATAGACCAGAGCTGAATGCTGATGAGACAGTAATCAGCACAAGTCAAGGTACTTATTTTCGGAAAGGATGGTGAAAATACCAGGGTTTCTTTTTCTTTCCCTTAACTCTTGGGGTATTTGGGTCCTACTGTTTGTCTTTCTCTTGCCAAATGTTCTCAACAGTGTAAACATTCATCAAGTGCTGCTCCTAAGGAATACTGTAAAAATGAAACAAAAAAATCAGCCTATTTTACAGAACATTGTCTTAAAGGATAAACTTCACCCAACGATGTACGATGAAAAGATGTAAATCTATTCTGAAGATAAAGCAAAATCTAAGCAATGTCAGGTTGTGGCAAGTCTTATATTATGTAGACAAAAGACGGCGTGGAATAGGAAAATAAATATGTTCTGCTTTCAAAATGGTTTTCTCATTTCCACTCAGCTAATTTTTCTCTGTGTTTCTGGTGCTATAAGTTAAGAGTCAAGATTACATATCAGGAGAATAAAATTTTGTCATAATGCTATAAAATCATATGTCAAAAAGATGCAGGAAAGCTCCTCAGCATTCCAGAAGCGAGGGACTCTATTAAGACAAACAGAAAGAATCCTGAAAAGGGCAACAACCATCACTGGTGTGCGTGAAAGATAGCATGTGTATTCCAAAGTAACCTTTACATACCTCTCTAGTCCTTCAAAAAGTGAGGGTCCACCAAGAGAGAGATACCATTCTAGACACAGCTCAGAACATCACATAGTCTCTGCCCTCAGTGGGGAAAGAGAGGATGTTGAGATGACATCAGGGAGGTAGAAGATGTCAGCTTATATAGCACCTTCCTGGCCACAGCAGGAGTGTGGGTTTTCTTCTGACTATTAAGTGCAGTCATTGGTGGATTCTGAACAAAAGAGTCATATCAACTGATTTATAAAAGATCAGACTATGTGAACAATACATTATACAAAAGCAATATTGAGCAAAGGAAGCTACTGCATTCGCTAAAATGACAGAGAGTAGATTCCAATGATACAGGTAAAGACAATGAGAAATGATTGGATTCTGGACAGAGATGAGCTTGTTACTGTTATTATCTGAAATGAGGCTTAAGAAGGTTAAATAATATGTGTGTAATAGGTAGTGGAGGCCAGAAATAAAGCAATCGTCAGGGTCGTTTACTACGCTTTAAATGTCTACACGGGACTTTTGTGTCAAAAAGATGCTGATATTCTATGAAGTAGTCAGACTTAAATGTTAGAGACATATAACAACCTTTATACTAAGAACTACACGTATCAGGTTTGAAAAATTCAATTCTAAATTTTACAGAATTAGTAATATTAGCACATGATTATAAAGATTTTGTCATTTACAAAGCATTTTCACTCCTATTATCCCATTCAATGTTAGCATAGCAAAATAGAGATATGTAATAGTCACATTTATGATATCACTGAAGGGTCAACTACAAATTGGCACTTGCCATTGGCACTTGTTATCTACCTCTACAAGGATTAGATCAGGTACTGCAGCTGCTGATTTTCAACACCCCCTGAAAGGAGTTCAGGGTGGACAGCAGAAATGAGGCACTCTGTGCTCCGGGGCGGGGGATGGCATAAACAGGCAGAACAGGTCTTCAGATAGTTAGATATTCTCTCAGGAGCTGATTTTATGAGCCCAATTCTTATATATTCTCAGATCTAGAAAAGCAGTAAAATCGTTCATGATGACTTCTGCTTCCCGTGACTAGCAGTAACCTGCACAAGACTAGCAGAAACCCTCTGTAAAAAAATATGTGCTTGATTGCATGTATTCCCCCTTCACCAAAATCACATATATACTGACCTTCCCCCCTGCCTCCTTGGAGCGGTTTCTCAGAGCTATCTGAGATGCTGTCTCCCCGGCTGCAGTCCTCATTTTGCCCCAAATAAAACTTAACTTGCAACTCTCATGTTGTGCATTTTTTAAGTCGACAGAAGGAATCTTTGTCATTCTCAATAGTTTTCTTTTTTTAACATCTTTATTGGAGTATAATTGCTTTACAATGGTGTGTTAGTTTCTGCTGTATAACAAAGTGGATCAGCTATACGTATACATATACCCCCATATCTCCTCCCTCTTGCGTCTCCCTCCCACCCTCCCTACCCCACCCTTCTAGTTGGACACAAAAGCACCAAGCTGATCTCCCTGTGCTATGCGGCTGCTTCCCACTAGCTCTCTATTTTACATTTGGGAGTGTATATATAAGTCCATGCCACTCTCTCACTTCGTCCCAGCTTATGCTTCCCTCTCCCCGTGTCCTCAAGTCCATTCTCTATGTCTGCGTCTTTTTCCTGTCCTGCTGCTAGGTTCTTCAGAAGCATTTTTTTTTTTTTAGATTCCATATATATGTGTCAGCATATGGTATTTGTTTTTCTCTTTCTGACCTACTTCACTCTGTTTGACAGTCTCTAGGTCCATCCACCTTGCTACAAATAACGGTTTCATTTCTTTTATGGCTGAGTAATATTCCATTGTGTATAGGTACCACATCTTCTTTATCCATTCATCTGTCAATGGACACGTAGGTTGCTTCCATGTCCTGACTATTGTAAATAGAGCTGCAATTAACATTGTGGTACATGACTCTTTTTGAATTATGGTCTTCTCAGGGTACATGCCCAGTAGTGGGACTGCTGGGTCATATGGTAGTTCTATTTTTAGTTTTTTGAGGAACCTCCATACTGTTCTCCATGGTGGCTGTATCAATTTACACTCCCACCAAGAGTGCAAGAGGGTTCCCTTTTCTCCACACCCTCTCCAGCATTTATTGTTTCTAGATTTTTTGATGATGGCCATTCCGACTGGTGTAAGGTGATACCTCATTATAGTTTTTTTTTTTTTTTTTTTTGGTGCGGGGGGGTACGCGGGCTTCTCACTGTTGTGGCCTCTCCCGTTGTGGAGCACAGGCTCCGAACACGCAGGCTCAGTGGCCATGGCTCATGGGCCTAGCCACTTCGCGGCATGTGGGATCTTCCCAGACCGGGGCATGAACCTGTGTCCCCTACATCGGCAGGCAGACCTCTCAACCACTGTGTCACCAGCGAAGCCCCTCATTATAGTTTTGATTTGCATTTTTCTAATGATTAGTGATGTTGAGCATCCTTTCATGTGTTTGTTGGCAATCTGTATATCTTCTTTGGAGAAATGTCTATTTAGGTCTTCTGCCCATTTTTGGATTGGATTGTTTATTTTTTTGATATTGAGCTGCATGAGCTGCTTGTATATTTTGGAGATTAATTCTTTGTCAGTTGCTTCATTTGCAAATAATTTTTCCCATTCTGAGCGTTGTCTTTTCATCTTGTTTATGGTTTCCTTCGCCGTGCAAAAGCTTTTAAGTTTCTTATGTCCCATTTGTTTATTTTTGTTTTTGTTTCCATTTCTCTAGGAGGTGGGTCAAAAAGGATCTTGCTGTGATTTACATCATAGAGTGTTCTGCCTATGATTTCCTCTAAGAGTTTTACAGTGTCTGCCCTTACATTTAGGTCTTTAATCTATTTTGAGTTTATTTTTTTGTATGGTGTTAGGGAGTGTTCTAATTTCATTCTTTTAAATGTAGCTGTCCAGTTTTCCCAGCACCACTTATTGAAGATGCTATCTTTTCCCCATTGTATTTTCTTGCCTCCTTTATCAAAGATAAGGTGACCATATGTGCATGGGTTTATCTCTGGGCTTTCTATCCTGTTCCATTGATCTATATTTCTGTTTTTGTGCCAGTAGCATACTGTCTTCATTACTGTAGCTTTGTAGTATAGTCTGAAGTCAGGGAGCTTGATTCCTCCAGCTCCGTTTTTCTTTCTTAAGATTGCTTGGGCTATTCGGGGTCTTTTGTGTTTCCATACAAATTATGAAATTTTTTGTTCTAGTTCTGTGAAAAATGCCATTGGTAGTTTGATAGGGATTGCACTGAACCTGTAGATTGCTTTGGGTAGTATAGTCATTTTCACAATGTTGATTCTTCCAATCCAAGAACATGGTATATCTCTCCATCACTTTGTATCACCTTTAATTTCTTTCATCAGTGTCTTATAGTTTTCTGCATGCAGGTCTTTTTTCTCCTTAGGTAGGTTTATTCCTAAGTATTTTATTCTTTTTGTTACAATGGTAAATGGGAGTGCTTCTTTAATTTCTCTTTCAGATTTTTCATCATTAGTATATAGGCATGCAAGAGATTACTGTGCATTAGTTTTGTATTCTGCTACTTTACCAAATTCATTGATTATCTCTAGTAGTTTTCTGGTGGCATCTTTAGGATTCTCTGTGTATAGTATCATGTCATCTGCAAACAGTGACAGTTTTACTTCTTCTATTCCAATTTGGAATTCTTTTATTTCTTTTTCTTCTCTGATTGCTGTGGCTAAAAATTCCAAAACTATGTTGAATAATAGTGGTGAGGGCTTCCCTGGTGGCGCAGTGGTTGAGAGTCTGCCTGCCAATGCAGGGGACACGGGTTTGTGCCCCGGTCCGGGAAGGTCCCACATGCTGCAGAGCGGCTGGGCCCGTGAGCCATGGCTGCTGAGCCTGCGTGTCCGGAGCATGTGCTCTGCATTGGGAGAAGCCACAACAGTGAGAGGCCAGCGTATCGCAAAAAACAACAACAGCAACAACAACAACAAAAAGTGGTGAGAGGGGGCAACCTTGTCTTGTTCCTGATCTTAGTGGAAATGGTTTCAGTTTTTCACCATTGAGAACGATGTTGAATAGCTTGTTTTCTCTTTCTGGGTAGATATTGTGCCTTCCTTACTTTTCTAACACCAGTCCCCTCAACTCTCATAAATGAATCCTAATAATATTGGTAGAATAAATGAAACTGCAATTTACGTATCAAACAGGTTAAGTTTTCCCCATTCTTTTTCTGGTAGGAGTATAGCTTTGAAGTCTGCGAGAGATGAATTTGAATCTGGGCTCTGCAATCACTATATGATGTTAGTAAGTTACCCAATATAGTTGACCTTGATTTCCTATCTGCAAAATTGCATTGCACTTGTGACCTGCAAGGCTTGCATCAAATCTTACATGTATTCATATTTGCTCAGCAAGGGTTAGTTAATCTCTTCTTTCTCTCCCAACTCCGTCAGAGTAGTAATTTACTCCCTTCAGAAAATAAAACTGTTATGAAATATTCTATGTCTATAAATATTATTATATATTGATATTTCTTTTACCTTAAACGAATTGTAAAATTAAATGTAGTGATAGAGAAAATTAGAAAAAAATCCTTTTATAAAGTTTCTGTCATGATTTTTGAAGGGCATATGAACAGCTAACATGGGCCAAACAAGAGTGTTTTTCTTTTATGTATCTTTCAAATTTCAAGGGTAGTATTTACATTGTGTTTGGGAATAGTCAGTATTCCACCTATGGGGAAATAAAACAAATTTCAATATTGTGTTATAGCAAAAGCAGTAAAAAATATGAGTACCATTAGTTAGCAAGATCCTTACAGCCACAAAAACAAAACAACAACAAAAAATCTTTTCTAATAGGAAAAAATGAAACAAACAGAATTGGCATGATATCACATATTAAGATATTTGGATCTCTTGTATAGAAATCTGGGAGATGCTTTGAAAGCCATACTTAAACCATTTTAGCATTAAACCTTCAAAATGCTGAAAGTTGTTTAGAAATAATAGTTAATAATACTGAGCACCAGATGACTGAAACATTACGATGAGTCAACTTTACCAAAGAGTGAGTCAACCAGATCTTTATGTATCAATATGGATGAATCTCTAAATATAATGTTGGGTGAAGGCAAGGTGCAAAAGAATATCTGCATGGTATGATGCCATTTATACAAACTTTCAAAATGTAAATGATTATATGGGACATTGTTTCATATATATGTCATTAAATTTAGGACATCATTAAACATAGGAAGGTTATATCATCTTCAGGATTACGACACATTTTAGGAAGAAGGGAAAGGTTTATTTCTTTAGAAAAGATTTCAACAAAGCTGAATGTTAGCATTTTTTCAAATTCATGTGGCTGATACTCAGGTATTTCTTATAATGTTTCCCATATTTCACTTTGGAAATTTTGTAAGCTTTCTTGATTAAAAATAAAATAATAAAGAAATAATGAAAAGAGAAAAGTGCATACTGCTACAGCGGATTTAAGACTGGATATTCAGTACTTCCAGTAACAAGAGATTACCTGAAAATGCAGCCTTCATTTCCTAGAATAAGAAATCATTCATCTGTACTCTTTCTGAAATATTATTCTGCTTTTATCAGAGGAATTTTGAGTTCAAAGACATAACATGAAAGAAAATATTCTTTCTGCTTGTAAACTGAGCTAAAGTGTACACAATCCTTTATTTACTCATGCAACAACTGTAAAGTAACAAGTACAAACCTAAAATAAACGGTTCCCTGCCATCTCTTTGGGTAAGTGCATTGTCTTTTTTTTCTTCCTTAATCAGAGAGAACCAACTCAACACAAACAAGAATCTGATGACTAGGCATTTCTACCACAACTAGCCTCACAATAATAGCTGGGCTGACATTCTTTCCAGTGCCTTGATCCCAGATCCCAGGATACAACCTTGGGTGAACTTCTATACCTATACCTACCTACCTCCTCTCTCTCTGCCTCGTGCCCCTAATCTATAAAAGGAGCACCCTTATATCTGCTCACAGGGTTGTTATACAGAATAAATGGTTTAGTTTATGTGAAGTAAGTCACGTAGGATCACAAATGGCACATAGTAAGTGTTGAGAAGACACTATTGGTATTGTTAACCATAGCAGGAGAGACAGGCTTAGTTCAATCCTCATTTCAGAGAAAGATTTTTTCATTCATTTACTATGGAATCACTCAAAACATTATGAAATGCTATTTTAATAATCCTAAATCTATTAGCTATAGAATGTATGTATATTTTTCCCTTATCAAAATGAATAGATACTTATTTAATAAAGATTTTTTTAAAAATGTGGTTAACAAAAGGTTTAGTTTCCACAATTGTGGGTAAACTCTTTTATTGTAGAGAGGATAGGGTCTTACCTATTCAAAGAAGTGGTAAAATGGTAAAGTTTGTTATATTGTGTTCTCAAAGGGTTGATAATATGTTCTGGTTTCTTTCTGTAAAAAAAAGAAGTTAGGAAATTAATAATTTAATCTCTGATCCATGTATATCAATTACATCATTGTAGGTCAATACTAAATTCAACTCTTGGCTTTATTCTTATATTGGGTAACTGAGACTATGAGATAAATTTCATGATGGTTCCTTATAGTCATACACTGAACTAGGTCCTTTTCTGAGTGTTTTGAATAGAGAAGTGAAAATGCTAACTGTTGCAGGCTTTTTCTTACTTTTTAGCTTCACTCCAGTGAAGCTTTTAAAAAGAAAAAATAATATTTTAAATTGTTTAAATTGTTTTCAGCTAATAAATAGTAGGCAATTGTATTCTCTCCCAAGAGAATGTATTTGTCCTGGTAAATTGTTAATTACATCCAGTAAGCTTTAAAGGACTGGGCCTCTAGCCCAGTCTGCACTGATTCTCTACAGCACAGGATGGAAGGGGATTTTTTAACAACTAATTACATTTTCTGTCTAGAGTACTAAACTTATTTTGACATTCAGAACGCTAAAAGTCATTCTGGATTAGTAGTTCTGCTTAGAAATTCCACTAGAACAATACAAAGTATTTCTTACTGAAATAAACACAATTACTAGAAGGCACTAGCTTTGTTTTGTACCTTATAAGCCATTCAGGTGTACTCGCCCTCAACACATGAGTGTCTTTAAATGCAAGGGGCAGAGCTGAGGCTTACTTTTAGGTCCTGCTCGCTTACAATAGATGTCTAAATCTACACATCACTATGTGTCTCCACCAAGGCCTGTGCGATTTTCACATCTGGTAAAACAGACCCCATCCTGTTCTCAAGGAAGATGTTGCTCTACTAGTAAGGAGCCCTAAGAGTTAAACTGAGAGCTATTAATTCTTCTTCAAGACCCAGAAGGAAAGGTAAACTTGGAAAGACATAAAGCAGGTGCCTCAGTTTTTCTCTGTGACCCTTCAAAGAAAAATGTGTATATGGATATGAGCAGACAAGGTTTTGATTCAAAAGTGACAAACACTGACTGGGCCAGGACCTGTATTAAGTGCTTTTACATGTATTAGCTCACTTAATCTGTGAGCATTCACATACAATGTACAGTAGCAAACAAATCTATTAACGCATATTAAAGATAGAAAGGCTTAACATTTAAAAAAAATAAAGAAAATTCTGCAGGGAAGAAGAAACACAGTAGAATTTTCCATTCCCTCAAATAACTTGATAGATATTTTAGGGAAAAAAAATTTGACTACCCAGACCTCTGTACACAGTTATTTTTCCCTTTAGTCCAGCTCAGTGGTCCTCAAATTTGGAATATATATAACATTATTATACAGAGTGCTATACACAATAATAAGACTCTATAATATAGAGTTCTATGCACAATAACAAGACTAAAGAACTTTTCTTTTTGCAAACACTCAATAACTTTTATTGGATTGTTAATGACTTCAATAACTGGAAACAACATCAATAAATTAGTTAAATAAATGACAATACATTTGAAGACTAGAATATTTTGCAGCTTTTAAATAGTATCAACTAGTGTTATGAGTACTGGTATGAAAAGATAACCAAAATATAAAACAAATGTTTAAACAGAATGTAAAGTGAAAACAGCAAGTTGGAGAATGCTATACTATAGTAAGACTAAAGAATTTTTAAGGGTAGTTTTGATCAAAAGCAAATTAAACCTCACAGGTTGATTTTAGAACAAAAAGAAAATTGTAAATCAGCTCTGGACCTTGTTCAGAAAGAAAGAGTTTTGGGGTAATTAATCAATGAATACTGAATAAAATATCATCCTTTATTTCTTCTTTAAGTTCCTTCTTTTCCTTAAATTCTTTAACATGCATAGTTTTTTCACTTCATCTTCATGATTTTCAAATTAATGCGCACACACGTATATGTGTGCAAGTACAAAATTATATATGTGTGCATGTATATTTTACTCTAGTAAAAATAAGAAAAATAGGAATTCTCTAAGAACAGGGGTCAGCTAACTATGGCCCATGGACCCAGTCCATCCTGATGCTGCCTGTTTTTCCAAATATAGTGTTCTGGGCACACAGCCACGTCCATTCATTTCCTTGTTGTCTATGCCTGCATTCATGCTCCACTGCCAGAGCGGAGTAGTTGTGACAGAGACCGTGTGGTCCTTTATATATTTACGTATCACCCCAAGTATTTACTATCTGACCCTTTACAGAAAATGTTTGTTTACACCTGCTATCAAGGAACATGTTCGTCATTTGAGTAACACTAAAAACAACATTGAAAAATAATCCCCTGTCTTTTAAAGTTTTTCCAAAAATTAACTCAATAGTTATATATGAATGAGAGAAATTCCAGCCTTAAACACTTAAAAACTAATTTAATTCCAACAGAACTGGAGAATTATTGGCCAAAGGATGAGATGAGTATTTGAAAGTTGACCGTGCCCTGCCTAGTACCTATTAGTCATAAAAATAATGCCCCATTTACCCATCATCCAGACTTTTGTGTGGTTCTTCTGTTTGTTATAAAATTAAAATGACTATCTTTTTTCTAGGCTTTATTTTATGAGAAAAAGATAAATGCCATCTGGGAATTATTATCATTTTTTAGTTAATTTTTTATTTGTTTTATTTTGGGCTATTTTGGGTCTTTGTTGCTGTGCGCAGGCTTTCTCTGATTGTGTTGAGCAGGGGCTACTCTTCGTTGTAGCGTGCGGGTTTCTCATTGTGGTGGCTTCTCTTGTTGCGGAGCACGGGATCTAGGCACGCGGGCTTCCGTAGCTGTGGCACACGGGCTCAGTAGTTGTGGCTCACGGGCTCTGGAGCACAGGCTCAGTAGTTGTGGCACACAAACTTAGTTGTTCCACAGCATGTGGGACCTTCCCGGACCAGGGCTCGAACCCGTGTCCCCTGCATTGGCAGGCAGATTCTTGACCACTGCACCACCAGGGAAGTCCCTGGGAATTATTTTTAAAAAGCAACTTATGGCCTATTCCATAAGGCACATAAAATCGAATAGTCATTTTAAATTAACACGGTGCAGTTAGAGGTGATCATTTTTATTCCATACCAAAAGGTTTAAATTAACACAGTTTTTGTTAAGAATATTATTTGGCACAGTTTTAGTATTTGATATATCATATAGACGGGCTGCAACACCCCTAAAATAATATTAGCAAACACTTACACAGCACTTATTATGTGCCAGACAATGTTCCAAGCACTTCATATACATTAATTCACTTATTCCTCACAATCACCCTCTAAGGAGGCAGCTGTTATTATTCCCATTTTACAGATGAGAAAACTGAGATCAAGAGACTTTAAATACCCTTCCCAGCATGACACAGCTAGAAAGCAGTCAAGCTTTTCAGCCTTTATAGACCCTGAGAGTTGGTTTTAGATCTTCAACTCTGGTTAACAACAAGTTCAGACATAAAGGCTTTGTGGCTTCTCTGAGAAGTATTTCACCAATGGAAAATTGCAGTTTACTGGAAATACTTAGCACATCTATTATTCAGTATATTCAGCTTCTTGAACAAATTGAAATTTACTCAGCTGCTCTATTATTTCTATCAGCTTTGCTTATGCCACTTTCCAGAACTTCTTAGAGATGGGTCTGAACATTGTCAAGAATCATGACTGACACCTGACAAAATCAACTGGTTGACAATGATATTTAAGGGCTGCCTACCCATGATAGAGAACAGGATGTGCACTGGCATCACAAAGTAAGATGTGAATCATTTAAGGAGGAACCCAAGACAAACACTTGTTCAGCTATAAACAAAATCAGCTTTTATCAGCTGGTTACTCAGATAAATAGGACATGCAGTCAATGCACTTAGGCTGCATATAATCCATGTTTGGCTGTGGTATATTTATATGCACTTATAGGGTTGACGTTAGAATGATAAATTCATGCAGACTTTCAGAATCTCATGAAGAAAATATTGCCGAGGCGTGGTTTTCCCAACTGATATAAGAACCCAAGTTTCATTAAGCAACAAAGTAATGATGAAACTTTTCCTGGATTGGCAGACCAGGATATACTTTTCATTAACCTTTGAAATACATTCTAGCATTAAGTATCATTTGGTTATTTTTCACATTTTGACAGACTTTGTTAGGTAACCTAAACGCTGAGATGCTTGAAGTTGCTGGAATCCTGAATAGCATTTCTGCCGGCTAAGCTTAACCTCATTGGCTAGTGTTAGCCTACTCAGTTAGCTCTCAAATAAACAATACTAACATCATTCTCCACCTCTATCAATCTGCTTTATGAGGTTTTGAACAGTTCGTGTAATTCAGTGCACTTGTCCAGGATAACAAGATTTCAACTAAATTGCCAATACCGCTGGGAAAATATCCACAATCCAAGCAGTCTTTAAATAGGAGAGCAGGTTCCAACATAAACCATTTAGTCGAACATACTACTAAACCATTTCTATTCCCTAAAGGTTCAGAAGCAGTTCATTAGCACTGGTTATTTCTGAGTAGCTGAAAGTCACAGTGAACCAAACTCACTGATAGTTGGACAGATCAGAGAAAAGATCTTCCTTTCTTAGTGCTTTTGCCAAAGTTCTTTTAGGAGAACATTATGTTTCTTGCAAAGGAAACATGCTTAAAAATATACACTGGAAAGAACTAAGGACAGTT
Source organism: Lipotes vexillifer (assembly GCF_000442215.2). Lineage (NCBI taxonomy): Eukaryota > Metazoa > Chordata > Mammalia > Artiodactyla > Lipotidae > Lipotes > Lipotes vexillifer. The sequence goes on from NW_006787533.1 coordinate 375,113, forward strand.
AACACAAGCCCTATTCAGAACATATGGTCTCCAGTTGACCAGAGAATCTAGGTAAGATAGACAGTAAGAATTTCCCCTTTTAATCCCTAAACGTGCTACTCCAGGCTGTCGCCAAGGACTAGCTGACTGCATGAAGGTGACAATAGAAATTATCTAGTCTTGTCCAAAGAATCTCAACATAATTCAGGGCAGTAAAAACAGGCTACAAATAGGTGAAGGGTAAAGGACTGGATTAGTCAGAAAAGTCAGTCAAGTTTCGGAGTCTTCACAAAATAAAGGTTTATATACTGTTCATACAAATCCTGATGTGAGTAGGGTAACTCCCCTGGTGGGGACCCAGTAATCTGACTGTATTCTTCTCATTGCTCAACTAACTCATGGCTTCAAGATTGCTGCAGCAGGAGAGGAAGCCATCTGGAGGGCTGTGCATTGGTTCCTCCATGCTTTAACACGGAAGGGACACACCTCACTGCCTCTCACAGCCTCCTGGACTGAACCAACAACACTGCTCTGCCTCAGCGCAAGGTGTTGAGAAACAGGGAAGACACATGGAGGTTTGCTGAGCAGTACGAGTCTCCACTGCACGAGGGAAAAAGGCATGATGAGATGCCCAGTGGCTGTTTAAGGGCCCTGTTTAGATTCCTTCCTTGTTGAGAAGTGTTGAAAAGAAATAATGCTCAGTGAAATCAGCTAAAAACTTGTTTTGCTAAATTAACACATGCTGACTCTGACTCTGTGTGTGTGTGTGTGTGTGTGTGTGTGTATGTGTATAAATAAATAAATAGATAAATAAATAAACAAGTAAATATTTTATTTTCTTAACATGAATTGGCACTGCAATATAGAGAACCCTGGGGAGCAAGCGGGCAGCCGTCAGTGTTTTCACTTGCTGATGTATTGCACTGATGTTTTCTGCTCAGAATCAGATACAGCTGAAGAACTAACTAACTTCTTTGCTTGACAGAAAGCCATCTGTTCATTTGTTTCTAATTTTTATACAAACACTAACCGTTTTAAAAACGGTAGAATAAATTAATGCAGATGCTCAGGTTCATGAGGTGTCAGGGAAGGGACTGCGTGGGGAGGGGCACAAAAGGAAACAAGGCTGCCATGAAACTTATCACGCCAGATGTCACATAACGATTTTACTCTCATGTTCAAAACTTTTCTGTCAAAGTGATAAAGACTAAGTTTCTTGGCCTGGCCTCAAGGGCTTCCATACTGTGACTATACTCTACTTTTTCAAGTTTATCCCCAACTTTCTACCATCACAAGCACTCACAGCTTCTTAGACTAGTTATTTTGTAGACCTATTAATTGCCCTTTTTATTGCAGCTTCATATTTTTCTTCTTCCCTTCTGCAAAGTCCTCTTCTCTCTTTTCCGTGTCTTCTTGCCTCCCTGCTTCCCTCTCTTCTCTCCCTTCCTTACGCCCTCTAGGTTTGGCAACACCTTGTGGAACTGAAGCCCTCTTCTCTAAGATCCCTGCCACCCCCATCACCTCCAAGAATGCCCACTGCTGCCTGGTTCTTGTTTTTATTACTTATTTGGCATTCATATGAACTACTTTGTGTTGTTACTTAAGCTTATTGAAATGGAAACAAGTTCACATCCCCACCCTTTTTTCTGCTTTATTTCAATTCTAGAAGTCATTGGTTTCTATCAAATATATGAATTTTGGACTTTCCTGGTGGCGCAGTGGTTGAGAGTCCGCCTGCCGGTGCAGGGGACACGGGTTCGTGCCCCTGTCCAGGAAGATCTCACATGCCGCGGAGCGGCTGGACCTGTGAGCCATGGCTGCTGAGCCTGTGCGTCCGGAGCCTGTGCTCCACAATGGGAGAGGCCACAACAGTGAGAGGCCCGCGTACCGCAAAAAAAAAAAAAAAAATATATATATATATATATATGAATTTTTTTCATAGCATTTTGAGTTCAAAACAAATACAAATGAAGGACAAAAATATTAAGCCATATAAGAATATACAATGCACTTCAAGTAAGTCTGCCATATTATTAAATTGTCTCAAGAGGTATTAGCAATTTACACTTCTATTTCCTTACACCACCAGCAGCACTGTGTACTATTAATTTGTTTAACGTCTACCCCACCTCACCTCAACTAATCTGTAAGCTCTAGATGGCCAGGGGCCATTTTCTTTTGTATGTACTCTCTTTTGTATTACTGTACTCCCCGGCTGGGAGCAAGTACTTAATAACTATTCATCAAATGAATGAAAAATTGAAGTATGTACTCCAAAAATGGAAAAGTATGCTGACACTTTAATTGTGAGTATATGAACTCCTCTGTTTCAAGCAATGAAATCTCCTTATCTACCTGGCTTATTGTTTTCCTGATTTGAAAGTGGGTTCAATGAATGAAAGAATGATAGCAGTTTATTTCCCTAAACATTCTGGTTAGAACTTGGTTAAATTAGATCTTTGAAATAAAAATAACACAAACTTTAGATATGGAAGCTGTTTTGGAACCCTGGCCTATCACCTACTGGCTGTGGAATACTGGGCAGAACTTCTTCTGACTTTTTGGAACCTCAGTTTTATCATCAGTAATATAGAGATTATCAACGCTATTTCCCTTACAGAGCTGCTGCAAGAATTAAATAAAATCATCTGTAGAAAAGTGCTCTGACAATTGTGGGAAATTGTGATGTGTCAATATCAGTCTTCAAATAGTATTTCTTCACCACTTAGCACGACATACACTTGCGAAGAGATTATGTATTAACTTGAACAAACTTCATGCCAATACAAGATTTCTTAGCGTCAACTCTTCTCTTTACTTTTGCTTAGCTGCCAAATCCCTTTTGCAAGTTCTTAGGACACAGGATGTCTTTGGGAAGGGCTGTGTCAGATAAAGAAAGAATCTCATTCACTAATAGCCCCAAGCTCACCTGCTGGGAGCCATCTGTCAACCTGCAGCAGCGTATAGAGATTTCACCAGGAAGGCATTTGGCTGAACCCGGGTGACAGAGCACCAGGCTATTTTTGAGGTCACAGTGAGCGCTCAAAATTCCAGCTGTGGCCTAAAGAAATAAGAATTCAGCCCACTGATGATGTTCTTTGCCTGAGCTTCTGCACTCTCTGAGGATGACATTCTTGACTGCTGTTATAATTTTAAAAGGCATGCATCTAGAAAAGAAGACTTCCACCAGAGAGAGGAAAATACATGCTGTGCTATAGTCATCTGACCAGAAAAATAAAATTCTGGCAAATCTACTTTTCATCCGAAGAGCTGAAAGCTCTGGAAGCAGAGGGATTTCATCAACTTACTGGAGTGTTGGGGAGGAGTTTACAATTAAGGGTGATCTCCAGCTGATTCAGGTCCTTCATCTTTTGCTGCATATTGTTCAAGAGGCAACCTGTGATAACTTAATTAGCACGGTGTGGACTAAGTTGCCACCCACCCCTCCCCCTTCTGTAATGCTAATTTGAAATATCTTCTTTTCCTCCTCAAGTTATTTTCTTAACAGTGGCAGCCAACATTTTATTACTAAAGAAATTGCCAGTAATGACCTATTTTAAAAAGTGAAGATTTCTTAATGGAGTGAGAATATTACTTGCTTGCTGAGAGAATGTTATCAAAATAAAAGCTAGCCTTGAAAGGTATCCGAATCTGCTATATTAGCTCTCCAAGGTGTTCTGGAAATTCTATAACAATATTTATGCATGCATGATATGTCCCATCAATAATCTTAAAAATATTAAAACACACAAGGATAAATCATTAAGATTTCACCAAACAAAAGGGGAGGACTTGGCATGGAGATGCTATTAAAAAAAAAAAAAAAAAAAAAAACAGTTTCAGGGCTTCCCTGGTGGCGCAGTGGTTAGGAATCCTCCTGCCAATGCAGGGGACATGGGTTCAAGCCCTGATCCGGGAAGATCCCACATGCTGCGGAGCAACGAAGCCCGTGTGACCCAACTACTGAGGCTGCGCTCTAGAGCCCGCGAGCCACAACTACTGAGCCCGCGTGCCACACCTACCAAAGCCCACGCACCTAGAGCCTGTGCTCTGCAACAAGAAGCCTGCAATGAGAAGCCCGCGCACCGCAAGGAAGAGTAGCCCCCGCTGGCTGCAGCTAGAGAAAGCCCGCACACAGCAACGAACACCCAATGCAGCCAAAAATAAATAAATAAATAAATATATTAAAAAAAAAAAAGAGTTTGCCTCCCTGTAAATAGGAGGCAAAGGAGGAGGCAGATCATCTGCTGGGGAGCTCTTTAAAGCATTTTCTCCCCCTCTTCTATTATTCTGTTGGTGGCCATGTAATTTCCCTCCTTTCTGCTCTTTTCAGGAGGGTGTTCTATTATTATGCTTTATTTAACTGGCTTAGATTTAAGTAAATAAATAGACACCACTGAGTTGAAGGGCAGTAGGAATGGAGGGAAGAGGAGAGCAGAAATCAACACAGGAGGAGGGGCACAGAGAGAGAGGGACTGCAGGACTGGAGCCAGATAGCAGAGAACCCAAGCACTGCATGTTAGTGAAAGGCTTTTATCTAAAGCTCCTAGTGGCCACTTACCATTTATAATCAAGCCATATGTGTCTGATTTATACAGAAACATATGAAAATAAGATTAAAGTCTAAGCATTAAAAAAAAAACAGCAAGTGAGCCAATGAGATTGCAAATATTCCAGCTGCTCTAATTACTGTTGTTCCAAAGGAAATGTGAGGGCTGCTGATGCCTTGCTTGGGTTCCCCTGGGACCACATCAGCCACCTTTGGTATTTGCAGGCACAGAAGTTTGCTTCAGAGGTAAGGTTTTACCCTCATACTCTGAGAGTGGTTTTTAGAGCTACTCTAGGCCAATGAAGAGGCAACAGTCTTTAAACAAAATTATTGCAACTTTAAAGGTGTATAACTGGATCACTTTGCTGTATACCTGAAACTAATACAACACTGTTAATCAACTATACTCCAATATAAAATAAAAAATTTTCTGAATTTATTATCTTTTTAAAATTGTGGCTTCCCATAAGTACACTAAAAAGTCTTGCAGTCTTAGGGTGGTCTAACTCCACGTGCCAGTCTACTCTCCCCCCAATCCCACTGACCACCCCCATCTCTCAGGATCTTCCTAACACAGTGAAGTCCAGCAGCCTGTCCTGTGAGTACCCCCATTATACAAACCAACAGTCATTTCTCTTAAATAATTAATTAAATAATTAAAATTCTTTTCACCCCAAAGAAATAGACTGTGAAGGTATCTTCAAAGAAATCATTGTCATTTTAAGAGAACCTCCTTAAAAGTCACATTAAATTTTTTAATCTGATAATTTCATAACTGAAATGCCAACATTTTAAAAATTACAACTGAAATAATAATTAGAAATTTTTTTTGTCACTGTCAAAATTTCAAGAATTGATTAAATTATATTTATTAGATTAGCAAAGAGATTTGAACTCTTCTCAAGTACAAGCCTATAAAATAGATGATTGTGAGGATTTTAAAAATTTGAGTAATTTAATTATTAATGCCCAATGAAGGTGTTGAATGAAATAAAGCATACTTCAGGTGATACAGCACACACATATCACTGATTTATCAACCTCAGGCAAAAATCTGATAAAAGCTCATGTTTTAAAGAAGCCCCACAGACCTCTCTTCCAGCACCTTTACTGGGTTACACAGAGCTTTCTTCCTTTTTTTTTCTTTTTTTTTGTTCGATGCTGATACATGCTGGTAGATTTTAAGGTCACTTTACATGATGTAAGGCTTGGTTTTCCTGTATATTTTCTGCTTGCTAAATTGTTAAAACTGGAAGCAATTTTCTTATACTCACACTATTCCTGCCTATAAAGTGTTACCTCTGGAAGCTTCTGTTAGACATGTGTCAGCCAGTTGTACTTGGCAAAAGAGGCTCATGTGTTATACTTTGTTTATTACAAATCTGCAATTTTGTTGATGACCGTGGACTTCAGTGGATGTTGACTGGGGTTGTCAGACTCATATATAACTCCATTCATTTTCTTTTCTCTGGATACTTATTGCAGTGGGTCACTATTATAGCAGTCACAGCAAGGGGCTACTTGACAGAGTGGTAAAAAAGGCTTTGGAGCCAGCAAGACCCCTATGTACCAAGTTACTTAATTTCTTCATCTAAATATTGTGGATAATAATATCTACTTCCCTGCAGAATGGCTTTAAGAACTAGGGGTAGGTTAGGGAAAGTTTCTGATACATATTCAGTGTTTGTTACATGGTAGTAGTATTGGGTACTAGTACCATTACTACTATACCTAATGAATTGGGTGAGGCTGGTTTATCAAAACACTGAACAGAGAAAGAGTATTGCTACTTACTATGTTTTTTAGCACTTTACAAACATGGGTAGACATCACAGTCACCTGGGATCCTGGTTAAAAATTCAGATTCTTGGGCTTCCCTGGTGGCGCAGTGGCTGAGAGTCCGCCTGCCGATGCAGGGGACACGGGTTCGAGCCCTGGTCCGGGAAGATCCCACATGCCGCAGAGCGGCTGGGCCTGTGAGATGGCCACTTGGCCTGCGCGTCCGGAGCCTGTGCTCCGCAATGGGAGAGGCCGCAACAGTGAGAGGCCCGCGTACCGCAAAAAAAAAAAAAAAAAAAAAAAAAAAATCAGATTCTTGGCTTCCATTCTAGGGATTCTGACTCCAGAGGTCTGGAGTGGGTCCAGGAATCTATATCCCCTCACAAGTGCTCAGTACGATCCCTAGGAGGGTGATCTGGAGATCACAATTTGAGAATAACTGCTATATAATAGAGAATTAATCCTATTGGTATAATCATGATTATTCTGACTGTCACTACATCAGTTTTAAAAAAATAAGAATATTGTTCTCAAGATATTAGCTTAGTTTAAATGTTGTTATTGTCAGTCTTTAACTGTACAGGCTTTAACTTCTATAAGTGATACAAAATAAGCCCCAATATTTTTTCCTAATAATATATGGATTGTTTCTCTTGTTAAAAAGCCTGATTTTTAGCTTTTTGTGCATGATAGACTCTAAAATTTAATGAAAGCTTTGGATCACACCCATGTAGGCATGACCTTTATTTGTATAAAGGCTTCCTGGGTCCCATTCATATACTTCCTGGGAGGCAATGGACCCCAAGTTAAAAGTATTTAGGCTAAAGAATTTGGTATTAACCATTTGCTGTTTAGAGAACTATTTCTGTACTCTAGATTTTACAGCTCTAAAACATGGTAATTGTGCAATGGAAAAATAAATGTGACATTTAAATACCTATTTATTCCCTCTCAAATAGCTTTGATTGCTTATCCTGTAGGAGGATTGGAAAGAATAATTCTTTACAAAATTGAATTGGAAAATTCTAATAAGGAGGCTGTTCATTCTGTGAAAAGAACACAAGTTTCTACTTTGGATAACAAGGAATTCGGTAAAAGCAAACTTTAAATGCTACCACATTAAATTCTACCACAAGTTTTGGCAAAGCAGATATGTATTACCCAGCAAGTTTGATAGTTTGTAATGCAACTAAGCCCTAGGAGAGAAATGTAGGCAATGCCCAGTTTCTTTTTGCTTGCATTACCCGGGGGATTAAAATACTTCAATGGTCCAGTGCTCTTAGGAAAAAGACCAAAACCATTTCCTTGTCTTGGAATACCTGGCTTTATTTATCGCTCCAGCCTCATTTTATACCATGCTCCCCTTCCCCTCAGTTCTCCTGTTACACTGGCCTCCTGGCATCCCCCACTTATATGCCATGCTCCTATAGCCACAAGGCATTTCTTTGCATGTGCTTTTGCTCCACTTGGAATGCTCTTTTCTGCCCTCTTTGCCTACTTAATTATCACTTACTCAAAGATCACAGCTAAATTATCCTCCCTGACAAGGTCAATTCATGAATCTCTCCTACACAGCCCTCATCATATTTCTAATTTTGCATTTATTTATGATTATTTGATTATAAACTTATTCCCCACTGGACTGTAAGCTTCATAAGGACAAGGACCATAACTGTTTTTGCTACCCAGACTTGTAAGGACTTGGGGCTCTCAGACTATTAACTATATGGAAGAATGAATAAAAGAATGAATGAATGCTTGCATCATATTGTATCAACCTAGCATCTAAAATAATAAGAAACAATAAGTATCTAGATAAAGGTCTAGGAGTACCTCTTTGAGCTTTAGTTTCATGTGCATGAAAGGAGAGCATTTGAGTAAATAATCACTGGGTTCCTTTTCGGTTTTAAAAATCAGTGATTTAACAACCAAATGTTCATCAACTGACAAATTAATTAACAAAATGAGGCAGATCCATTTGGTGGAATATTTTTCAGTCAGGAAAAGCAATAAGTACTGACACTTGCTACATCATGAATGACCCCCTGGAAATATTATGCTGAGTAAAAGAAGCCTCTCACAAAAGACTATATTGTATTACTTTATTTATATGAAATGTCCAGAAGAAGAGGCAAATCTACAGAGACAGAAACTAGATTAGCAATTGCCAAGAGTACATGGGAGGTAGAAATGGGGAGTGACTGCTAATAGGTATGGGGTTTCTATGGGGGTGATGAAAATGTTCTAAAATTAGATAGTTCAGATGATTACATAACTCTGAATATACTAAAATCACTGAATTGTGTATTTAAAAGGCTGGATTTTATATGTGAATTATGTCTCAATATAGCTATTATTAAAAAATCAGTGACCCAGTGGCTACATTAATTCATAGCTTTAATATTAAAATCTAAAATAATTCAGTAAATATTAATTTTTTAAAACATTTGTTTTCAAAGAGTTAAGCCTATCTTCCCATAATAGAACAAAACATTCAGAATATCCATTCTGAATATTTCTTCATTTGTTACTATATATTAGACACTGAATTATACCCCCTCTACTTAGACCTTATCAAAAAATGCATGAAACATCCTCACTGATTTCAAGGAGCTTCTATAATCATATCTGGGATGGTAATTAACTAGAACACAAAACACTGGGTTGAGAGTTTTGTACAGAAGAAAAAGTACAAATCAGGGATTATGCTGAGCTAAAGGAAAGATTATACTGAATTCCAATTATTCAGGAGAGCCTGGTATTTCAGATGAGCTTTATAAAGTTACATATGATTTGGGCAAGCAGAGGATGAGGGATAGAAGAAGAAGAAACTGAGAAAATAGCAGAAGCAAAAGAATAGAAGCAGAAGAGAATGAGGAAAGTAGTTCTCATTAGAACTATAAGTGATTGGTGACACAAGGAATTTGGGGAGATAGAATGGGAAATATAGGCTGGGGCCATATGACAGGGAGCTTGGAATCCTAGTTGGAAGACTGTATATCCATTCTGTAGTAATAGGGTTTTAACTGGAGGTTTTAGGTAAAATATCATAAATTAGTTGTGTTTTAGGAAGATTCATCTTGAATTGAAATGGATGAGTTCATCAACCATGTGTGGAACGAGCGTCTTGGGATGGACCAACAGTCTTGGGATGGACCAATGGTAGGGTGGCAGGGTGAGGAAAGCTAGTAAAGACAATAATTAAGGAATAAGACAAATCAACATTGCAGAATCTAATGAAAAAAAGATTTCAAGGAGAAATGGATGGCCATGAATAATATATTTTATGTACATGTACAGTATTTAATCTTTAACAGTATTCTGATGTATTATAATCTGTCTGGGGTCACATCGTCAGTTGTGTGTGGCACAGTCAAGACTGAAATCAAGTTTTCAGTATTCTTTTTGTGGTATCATTGCTGCGACAAAGAGAAGTCATTCAGCATAAAGGCTAAGAGGCAACCATTCAGTATTTTAATAAGATTCAGGGGATCTCTCAAAAAGTGTTTCACCAAGCAGTAGGGTGAGAAAAAGAACCATTTAGCAAAACGCTAAGAAGAGAATGGGACAGATAAACGAGGCAGTAAGTGGAGTGGCCATGTTACAGGAGTTTGGATAGCAAAGGGAATGAGAAGACGGTAGCTAGAAATATTAGCAGGTTTAAGCAGTACGCTTTTAGTCTGGGACTTTCAGAATAAGGATTCTGGAGGATTCTGGAGTAAAAAGGTACCAGACTAGTCAGGATCCAGCAATGGAGCACATTCACAGGAGTAAGGCAGCCATATGATATTACATTGAAGACAACTGAAAGGGAGGGAATAATTTACCTTATTTCCAAAATCTGTTTGATATGGACTAGTGACCCTGATATCAAATTTTATATTTTCTCTTCATTAATTCATATTAGTCAATGGAACAGTTGTCTCTCCTTGTATTTAACTATATCTCTTAGGACAGTGGAAGGAAAAAATTAAATATTCAGACATCCCTCAACTTTTGAAAACATTTAAAATGTTAAATTGGATCCAATGTTTATACAGTTTCCAACTCTATTTGAAAGTGGAATGCCACCTACTGGAAATGTATCTTGAATATGTATACTATAACACAAAAAGTGTTGAAGATTAGATGAGTTTTGTTATCATTTCATTATACTAACTGGCAGATGCTATTAGTTTTTCTGATCATTAAAAATAGAACAACTTCAAAATACATTTAAGGTTAACATATATTTCTGCTGGAGTTTAACAGGAACACAACAGCAAACGATACATTTAATGTCATTAATGCTATAAGTTAACTGTGGAGTCCTCTTAAATTAAAAATATCAGTCTTGCTTTACCACATGTCATTTGAGTCTCTTGATCATTTGACTACCTGCTGTGGTTATTGTTTCTTTAAATGACAATTTAATTATGGGGTTACTCAGCTTCAAAAAGGAGCTTCATAGATGCAAAAATAAATGACTCATAGGCATGATCTCAACTATCAAATGTCAATTATTTATTAGATTCAAAATGATGTCATCAAAACAAAAGAATGATTTGTACTGATTTTTCTATAGCTTCCCTATATGCCCAACTTAATAGAGATGGATGCTAATTAGTTTCTGATTACAGTGGGTCCACAAAGTGAATCTACTATATTTTTAACACCTTTTCAATTTCCTTATTCTTTCTTCACATGTTACTACAAAGAGGAAACCTGCCCTTTAACTGTGCCTGAAAACAAAATATGTGTAGTCATGGCTGGCAACTCTATTTCTTTCTTTCTCTCTCTCTCTTTTTTTTTTTTTTCTTTTTTAACCCTTGGACATATATTTAGAAACAGTTTTCAATAAGTTTTCTGAAAAAGCCTGAAATCAGAAAGACTGAATAACATTACTAATGGCCCTCTGTTGTGGTGTTAAGCAAATGGATACTTTCTCAAAGAAAAGCCTTGATACATGATTTTAAGTGAGGAAGACTATTTTCCAAATTTGGAAAATTTCTTTTCAATTTGATTCTTTCATCATAGCATGAACATAGGTCACGGACTAATGAACTGACCATTTATAAAATGAGTATGCACACGAACAGCCATCTGTTCTCTGTTTAACACTAGCTTCTATCCCTTCTCAAAAGGTCAAGGTCTTGCTCTTTAGTTGATTCCCAGATGACTGTCTGAAGTTGTTAATATCTGACAATGCTACCTGAATTTAATACCATCAATTGCAAGTTGAAATTGCAAGTCATGCAAAAGATGCAGGATTTCTTGAAGAGCATGAAGGCAACGTTGGAGAAATGCTCAAGTAACAGACAAATCATGGAAAAATAAAGATCTGGTATGGTTAGATCAGTTCCCCAGGGAAGAACAGAAAATCCACAAGGATGAGGACATAATATTCACTTTAGCAGATAATTATTTGTATGTCACAGTAATTATAAAGAAACTAGGGAATATTGATTAAGCTCTTGAAATTTTTATAAAAACAGCTTTTCTAAGGAGACACTGAAAAGGTCAAATGAGACATGAAGGATGTTGAACTGTACTATACTAAAATTTGTAGGGAA
>NW_006787533.1:387159-395496 GCF_000442215.2 Lipotes vexillifer
GTAGGGAAATGATTCTCAACAAAACCAAACACTCGATTCATTCCTTTTACTTAGAATCAGCATATTGTTGTAATTATAATATAAATATTTCTATGAAGAGTGATAACAAACTTATTTCATAACATTTAATTTTACTTTTTCAAATTAAAGGTTGCCTCACACTTTTTTCACTGTTTTTAGTGAAATTTGATCTGCGTTTGAAGAAGAGGTACTTCAAGTGTCCCCTATTCTGATACCAATTATTGTCAGTTAATGAGGGCCTCTTGTACATGTTTAATGCAAAAGATCTAATTTTGAATAAATCTGTTTCCATAAGTGCTACCTGGAAGTCGTACAAAACTGTCTAAGATATTGAATTATCACCAAAATAGTTTAGTGGAGAAAACTACTAATGAATAGCAGCTAGAAGAAACCTCATTTAAAAAATTGTTTTCTAGAACAGTCCAGTTACTTCTATCTAAATATTTTTCTTTCAGAGCTTATTTATTCATGTTTGCAGTCTCTCTCTCTCTCTCAGAATATTTCTGCTGCACTAACTAAAATATAGTGGGAAATTCCTGATTATGTTTAAAATCTCCATCTCTTTGGTTGTGCATAATACACCATAACTCTATAGTCTTGTCAACAGCCCCTGAAGTTCTCAGCATTTCTGTGGGGAGGCCATTAGATGTGGGAGTTTATTTCAGTAGCAAAAGTATTCTGTTTTTGGATTTGATGACACTGGCACTTTGTCTTTCCTGCCCCCTTCTATAGCATGCCTGGCAAACTATAATTATCAGTATTTTCTTCTATAGCGGATAATTATTTGTTATTTTTGCTTAAGCAATAAAAGAACCTAACCGTGTTCTCCCCACAAACAAGACTCACGTGCAAAGGGTTATAGCCTTGTCTGCCTGCACAATATGGAAAGATCCCAACTGCTCTCCATAAAGCAGACTGCCATCGTAAGTCACTCCAGTGAAATATCAGACAATTTTATGGAAATCCTTGACAAAAAGCTTCCAAGAGAAAGCAAGACAGTCACATTTAAGAAGATCTCCTTTTTCTTAGTTCCAATTATCTTTTAACTGCTGACGTTCATACCAGAGAATGTATCAACAAAATGAATGCTGGTAAGATTCTTAAGGCCAGGAGCAAAATTCTTTTTGCTAGAATTTATGGTTATGTAGCTAGGGTACTGAACTCCCTGTGTGACAGTCATTTTAGTTAACACAAGGGTCAAACTACCAAATTAGCTCATCTGGATTAGGGCAGATTAGGACAGGGATTTGTGCAGAATTCTCGTCTCAATGGCGTTGGGCACAGATTTAATGAATACCTCAGGATCTGCTAGGAATACTAAATTGAAGTTATGATTAAACAAATGCAATGATCCTAAGATTACAAGTCTGTTCATCCGTCCTCGTCCCTACCTTGATCTATAGCCTCTTTTTGGTACCTCTCCTTAAGGCTGGAAAGATCCAGTGGATCTTGAGGTAAAGTAGTACAAACTGGTGCAAACTAGTGAATGCAGACGGTATGCAAAACAAAATCCTCCAGCAGACCATGGGACCTGCCAAAGCTCAGCAAGGCAGAGCCCTTAGCTCACCGGAATGTGTAACATGTCCCCCCAGGCGACTGCACATTCCTCTCTCCAGCAAAAGCGGGACATCTGTGGTTTTACTGTGGCGTTACACAAGCTTTTCCAAATCTCTCTTTTTTGCCACCTGAGCATACATAGCCCTAAGATTGTTAGATCAATTTTGAAACCAGTAGTAGTAATCGTGGGTTGTTCCACAGATGAAAAGACTGGGATGGTTACTAACGAGAAATGTTCTCTTATAGTATTATATTTACTTCAAAAATTGAGAGAGATTCTGTCAAAAATGTGCAAAACTGTGGCTTCTCTGTTATGTGGTCAAAAAAGGATGATACAAAGGGAGGCGAAACAGTCATGGAAGGATTAAAGAGTGTGGGTAATTCCTCTCCCCACTTAGCTATTAACATGGAGCAAAAGGGGCTGCCCACCATCAAGCAGAAAAGCTTTGAATATGTGCCCTTAAATTACTCTGTGCCCTGTTTCCCTCTTCTACACATACAACAAGGTCAACGGTCTGTGATAAGCCCCACTTTCTTTAAGTTTCTACATCAAATGAGACAGTAACTATGAAGGCACATTGGAGGTGATAAAGTTCTCTCTGTTGATTATTGATTAGTACTTGGGCATCTGTCATGAGCAACATGCTAGGTAGAAAAAATAATAATAGCCATGCCATATTGTACTTTCTACATTGTACTTTAGCCTTAAATAAATGGAGGGGTTTATTTTTCCCAGAAACTTCTTATTCAGACCAGGTCTGAAGCCAAGGTCTGAACAGGCAGTCCTATTCAACTATTATTGTCCCCATGACTGAAGCCAGTTGGACTCCTGGTGGAGTTGAATGAAAGAATGACAGTGCACAGCCAGTAGTCCTCTTTGTTAAGGATGTCTTATCTTTCTTTGATATTTGAGGTTAAGCAGTTTCTTTTGTAAATGGTCTCAGTTCAAGCTACTGATTTTTGAACTAGAGATGTCTGCCTGAATCATTAGCCTCCCTCCTAGGGCTGCCAGTGAGGTGTGGTTGCCAAAGCATCTCTGCTTTGGCTGCCAGTGAGGTGTGGTCGCCAAAGCATCTCTTGACACTTTGCTTCCTATTTCCAGAAAATGGGGCAAGTTGTGAAGCCATTTTAAGATTTGGTAGTAAATTTCCAACGTGTAATATTTACTTCAGCGAAGTGGCCCCAAGCACCATAGGTAGCTCTTCACTCTTATGAAAACCCCAATGGAGTGGGATGAAAGCAGCTCTTTTGCCTCTTTCTTGTTTACCCATTTCTGTCCCCCTGTAACCTTATAACCCTAATTATAGGAAAGTTGAAATTAATTCCTGATTTATGCTTTTCTGAATGCACACTATGCCCTGCCTAACCTGCTGATTCTTTTCCCAGATAAAAAGAAGTAAGAATGAAGAATTAAGTAGTTAAAGAATGATTAGCTATCTACAGTCAACAGCCCCCTATGGAGTCCTGCAGGCAGATCACTCCAGCAAGATAAAATCTGAAGAGAGAGTCAGCCAGTCTGCATGCAATGGAGAATGATGCAGAACCCAACCTCCTGCCTTGATGATTCATTTTCTTCCCCCCATCTTTTCCTTTAAAAACTGTCCTGGCTGACAGAATCTTCCAAGTTGGTCTCTGAACACGAGTCCCCTTTCTCCCCAGATTGCCCGCTTTTCTGATTAAAGCACCTTTCCTTTCTACTGACACTTGCTTCTCAAATTATTGGCTTTTGAGCAGTGAGCAGCCGAACCTGAGTGTGGTAACAGAGTTAGTCCAGTTTGGGCATGCTCAGAATCCACGAAGGTTCTTACAATAACCTGAGTCTTCGTGGTCTCTTTCAGTTGTCAGGAGAGCTAGTTCCTGTTCTGCGAGCTCATTAAAAGAGATCGCCAGTATAAATATGTACTTTTATCGGTAGTAGGTATTAACTATCAATACTAGTAAAAGAGGTTTAGGATTTATTTCCGTATTCATCTTCCTATTTACAGTAGCTCTTCAACGTGCTGGGATTCTGATCCAGAGAACTTACAAAAGGCTCAATCTTCTGACAGCTCAGGGAGGCCAAGGTGACTCCAAGCCAGCTGAAGAGGAGTGTGTGAAATCAAATGCAGTGTTTTCATCAGCATTTAGTTTATCACCGAATGGGTAGCCTACTGCCTCTTGGCATATTTGCTAATTCTACCTAAATGAATTTGAAGATAAAAAATTTTAGTAGTTTTATATTTGTTTTAAAAGCCAACGACATTTTTAACCCCCGTAGTAAACGCGATCTGCCAACTTTTTCTTTTTAACTGAGAGTTGATTTGTTTCATTTTGGGGGAGAATATAAAAAGCAAATAAATGGTTGACCTTCATTTGAGCTGAAAATGGAAGCTTAGGCATATCAGGCAATTTCCTTTCAGACTAGATAAAATTTAAAAGATGAACAGGTAGTTTAGAAAAGCAACAATGACAACATTATACGCTTGAGTCAGATGTTGTATAAATTAGTTTGGGAGATGTTTCACACAAAATGTCTGTGAAAAGAGGAATTTATAAAGATGAAACTTAAAGCTTGGAAGAGTTTATGCATGTCACACAAGTAAACAAATGGCCTTTCTTTAAGTGCCATTAAGTAGAAAGTCTGTTTTACAATTTAATTTTCGTTTGTAGATACAAGGTGTCTTTGAAAATTAAGATTTATCTTTAAAAATATAAGTAGTACTCCTTCAAAGGGGACTAAGATGCTGAATATCCCTTATCCTTTCTTATCTGCAGGTCCTAACAGAAAAATATATTGCCAGTCAAATGTGACAGCCTTCCAGAACTGATTCGCAGTAAACTTAAGAACCATTATTTTATTTTTTTTTTTTTTGCGGTACGCGGGCCTCTCTCTGTTGTGGCCTCTCCCGCCGCGGAGCACAGGCTCCGGACGCGCAGGCTCAGCGGCCATGGCTCTCGGGCCCGGCCACTCCGCGGCATGTGGGATCTTCTCGGGCCCGGCTGCTCCGCCGCACATGGGATCTTCCCGAACCGTGGCACGAACCCACGTCCCCTGCATCGGCAGGCGGACTCTCAACCACTGCGCCACCAGGGAAGCCCAAGAACCATTACTGATGGAACCCAGAATTAATCAGTATTTTTCTCATTTACATACTTGGTAAGTCATTAGCAACAAAAGGGGAAAAAGACACTAAAATAATTAAACTCCCAGGAACAGACCTCTATAGCATACTGATTTTTCCAAGCTCACTGTTATTTTGGCCATAATTCATTAAAGTTCTCTTTATAAATAATGAATAGCTATTTACCTTTTCTTAAAAGTGATGTTTTACATGTCAAAGATTATTAAATATCTTATGAAAATCAATAACATTTTCCCTCTAGATTCAAAAATTTATTTTCCTGAAGTATGAAACATGGTCAGAGTTAAGCTTAAAAAGAATAAAGAATAATTCTTCATGAAAATCTTCCAAAAATAAAATCCTACATTATTTTGACTAAAAAATAAAAGAAAGAAAAAAAGAGGGAGAACTGGAAAAGATTAATTGACGAACTATAACTAGTGTATGTCACTAAATATAAATAAATACAAATAAAATAATTGGAATACCAGCCTCCATTTATTGACCATCTCTAAGTACGTACTGATTTGTAGTAGAAATGTCGTTAAGTAGAGAGTCTGTTTTATAACCTAATTTTAATTTATAGATACAAAGTCTAAGTCTTTAAAAATTAAAATTTGTAAATAGGTACTTCACAATCAATGTGACATTTATTCCTCACAACAACTCTGAGGCAAGTATGATTGAAATTTACTGGTGAGAAACGTATGCCCCCAGAGTCACTGGCCAAGAGCACACACCTGTCCACGGGAGACGCTTAAACCTGAACTGACATGAGCTATTGGCCTCTCAACAATATGCTTGCTAGTCATAAAAAACTGGGCATGAATCTGTGCACGTAAATTAAGTATAACCTGAACCTGCAGGAAGGGTTGCATAGTCACAATCCTGGCTTAACTGATGGAGTCCTGCAGAGAAGCAACAGCAGAGCATTTGAAATCAGTCGGCCCCAAGTAGCACTAACACCTAGGGAAGGCTGCAAATTCTAGGCAGTGGCCTCCGAGCTACCCATGGTGTCTCAGCTCCACCAGCCCTACAAGGAGATGTGTCATTTTTGATTCTGCAACAGGGGCTGATGGAGAGCTCCTGCAAAAGATCACATCTATGAGGCCAAAGGCAGAGAGTGGAAAATAATTACTCAATAATTCACCTTTCTTTGAGTCAGGCAATAATGGACCCTTGCAACTCTGGGGATTGGTAGGGATTTTGTTACAAATTCGGAGGGGACAAACATCTATCCAGAATAGGTTCTGGTGGTGGATGACCCAGGAAGCGTGTTGTAGAGAAGATAAATCCTATTAAGCCAGCTGGGAGAAGTGAGAGCAGCTGGTTGGTCTGGAGGCTGAAATAGCTAGGGAAAGGCTCAGAAAAATCTGCATTGCAGATAAGCCTCAAGGGAGACCCCTGAAACTCTTAACATCTCCCCAAGCCAGCTTCTCTCCTAAGAGCAGAGTGGCCTCAGGTGGTGTAATTTAGAATGTATATAATTTTCAGGCTTTTCTGGTGACCTTGGGTGATTTAACACAATTCTACCTTTTGTCTTGCTGCTTTTCACCTGTCATTGTCTTTTTTGTTTTGGTGGGGTGGGGTGGGCAGAAAGGAAAGGGGCACAGTAAACAGAACTGTGCAGTACCTTCCACACTCCTTTGATGTCTTATTTTTTTATTTAGTGTTAGGTTTTACCTTTATCAACTTTATATCACTCAGCATCAAAACAACATGAAGAACTGAGCATCCACCTTGTCTGTTAAGAAGGGGGTGGAGAAATATAAACTTGGAAAGTCATAATAATCACTACCGAACATAGAGCTTCTGCTATGTAAATTATCTTCATTAATTCCTGCACTATCCTAATGAGGTTGTTATTATCATTCCTGTTTTATACAACCGAGTCTTGATAAGTTCCCAATTTCTCATAGCTGATGATGGGCCAGATCCTGGATTTGAACCCAAGGGTATCTAACTTCAAAGTCTGTACTTATTTCACTGCATTATAACCCAGCATTTGTTAAATGTCTTTTATGTGCCAGACGTTCTGCTTGCAAAAGGCAATAATAGCCATAGCCTCCAGAAGTTTCTGCTCTGTGGGGATGAAGGCAATTATAATAAACAGCTTTTTAAATAGAGGCTGTTATTATTAAAAAATAAACTTTTTTTAAGACTTCATATTTTCTAGAATGTGTTCCCAAATAGTAATTCAAGTCTTGCATATGATCTCAAGAAAAGTAATTATTGGTAGGAGGGAGAGATGAATAGGTGGAGCACAGAGGATTTTTTAGGGCAGTGACAGTACTCTGTATGATACAATGATGCACATATATCATTATATATTTGTCAAACCCACTGAATGTACAACACTAAGAGTGAAACTTAAGGTAAAAACTACGGACTTTGGTGATTATGATGTGTCAATGTTCACCCTTGGTGAAAAAATGTACCATTTTTTAGTAAGTGATGCTGATAATGGGGGAGCTATGCATGTGTGGTGGCAGGAGGTATATGGGAAATCTTTGTACCTCCCTTTCAGTTTTGTTGTAAACCTAAAACTGCTCTAAAAAAAATAACGTCT
This sequence comes from Lipotes vexillifer, assembly GCF_000442215.2. Taxonomy (NCBI): domain Eukaryota; kingdom Metazoa; phylum Chordata; class Mammalia; order Artiodactyla; family Lipotidae; genus Lipotes; species Lipotes vexillifer. The sequence goes on from NW_006787533.1 coordinate 394,408, forward strand.
TTAAAAAAATGGATGGGGGAAGAAAAAATAAAATAAATATCTAATTAAAAGGTGAGAACACATGCATGGTTTGGATGACCCAGGGAATGCATGGGATTTTGATAAGTGGAACTCTGGTTGAGATGTCAGTTAGCTATGCTTTTTAGGGAAAAAGAAGAAAATAAAGGATCAGTCTGTCAGTCAGTCAACATTGTTCTTTGAGCACCTACTCTGTCCCAGTTCTTTCAGCGGGTTCTGGGGTTATGGTCAGGAATGGGACAGACACTCAATGGACATTCCAGTCTTGTGGGACAGACATGCATTAAATTGATAAATATAAGTGAGAGAAATGCAGAGTGCTATGAGAGCATGTGATACACAGGTCTATATTAGACCAGAGGCTGGGAGATGGCTTAAGGCTTAACCATGAAATCTGAGACCTAACTAATGAGCAGGACTTAGTAAGTAGAGGGACAGAAGAAACAGGAGTGGAATAGGAGGTGAGGAGAGTAGAGAGAGTGCTCCAGGCAAAGAGGAAAATAAGTGCAATAACCCTAAGGCAGTAAACTCAGGATGGGCTGGAGAGTCAGGCAGAGGCCACATCATGGATGGCCTTGTAGCACAGTTTATAGATTCCTGACTTTATTATGAATACTATGGTTTTCAATACAGGCATATCATGATTATATTGTATTTTTAAAAGATACGTCCAGCTACTACGTGTATAACGGCTTGTATGGAGCAAGTGTCCACGCAGGAATCTGTCACGGTTGTTAAGATCAGAGATGATGGGAGACAGACTAACACAGTCTTTGGGGATAGAGAAATGGATGGATTTGAAAAATGTTTAGGAAGTGGAACTGATGGGACTTAGTAACTGACTGGACAGGTATATTTTAGGTAGCAATTTTAATATAAACATTATTTATATAGTCAACAATAATACTTGCTAAAATGACATTTCAGAGTCTTTTCTTGAAAGTAAATATAAGGTTGCAAAGTTGGTATACAAATGATGACTAGGGGGCTTCCCTGGTGGCGCAGTGGTTGGGAGTCCGCCTGCCGATGCCGGGGACGCGGGTTCGTGCCCCGGTCCGGGAAGATCCCACA
>NW_006787533.1:395958-413518 GCF_000442215.2 Lipotes vexillifer
GGGAGAGGCCACAACAGTGAGAGGCCCGCGTACCGCAAAAAAAAAAAAAAAGGATGACTAGGGTAGGCTGTAAGTAATGGGAAAACTCCAAATAACAGTGGCTTAAACGAAACGGAAATTCATTACAAGATTATTTCATATTCAAAATGGTTGCTGAAGCTCTAGCCATTACGTATGAATTCCCACCAGCAGAAAGGAGGAAGCAGTGATGAATAGCACACTCCTTCTTTTTAAGCAGTTGAGCTAAGCTTCACACACAACTTTCGTTCATATATTTCTGTCCAGAAATTAGTCATATGGTTACACCTATATACAAGGGAGGCTGGGATTCTGGATCTTATTCTGAATGGCCATGTGATCATGAATCCTCCAAAAAGTTGGGGTCCAATTATTACTGAGGAAGAAAGAGATAATCGATATTGGGGGCAAAAGTAATCTGTACAACCTTAATTATTGAGCTAAGGTCTTAGGCATGGATTAGAAAAAAAAATAAAATTTATAAATTGTACGAGGCTTTTAAAACAACAGAAAATTAAACCACATCAAAATGAATTCACTTTGAATTAGCACTATGCATTTTGCCTAAGTTGCCAAGTACAGTTTTAAACCTCAATTACAATATAGATGGGCTGGGTAAGTTAAACAGAGCTTCCCCATCAATAAATATGGTTTTGTACTGCCACAAGGCAGACTCAGCTATGCCAATATTTGAACATAGTTGTTTATGGTCTCATTTCCTTTACTTTTAATAGTGGCCATAAAAAGCCAAACAAATGCATTTTATTCACATTCCTTTGAATGAGGCCTTGAATTTAAATTATGTCACTGGATCCACTAACACTTAACTATGGCTGGTGACTTATCCTCTACAGACATTCAACTTTGGAATAATAACTGCATGCAGAAAATGAGGATTAATAGCAGTCAGATAGCACATCGTATATGCATCACTCAGCATACATTCACATTGATTTATTTCACGTTTTGTCGGTTTGATGTGTTCTCAGTTTGTTTCTAATAATAAAGGCTATCAATAAGATGTTGGGTTTTAAGAATTTAGGAAAAATAGTCCTTTTATCAATTATCCACAAATGCTTCCCAGTACGCTGAAGTCGAAGACTGCTGTGACTCTTAACTTTCTTTCCACGTTTAATTTTTTCTTAATATTTTTTCAGTTTTCACAATTAAGCCACTCTACTGTTACTGCCATTTAAACGTTTTTCCTCTTCCTGGGTGCTTCAAGTCCCAACTTCATTGAGAGAGACGAGACTTTCAATTAACTGAAGCCATATGAAATAGTATTTTTGATAGCTAATTAACAGCACTACATTATACTCATTATTACCTAAATATTCACATTCTTAATTTTGTCAGGAAAAAGGATCACACAAAATTAAGTTGTACATTCTATGCTAAACCTAAAATTCACATTTGTTTAACTATAGTATTTCAACTACATTCTTGATCTGCTTTTATCTTCGTCTTTCCATTAGGTAAAAAAATATATCCATGAACAACTGCTTATTTTAGTATTGCTACCAATACATAATTTCTGGTTCTTTTGCATCACATATAGCATTTTAGTTCTAATATCAACTTGGCACCACCTTGCAATTTCTACTGGGTAGGGAAGGGGTTTTCCTGTAACTGTGGCTAATCTCCAGGTTTGGATTTACTGGTTACTCTGGATCCTTGACAAAGTCTTCTATATAAAGATAGCTTATATTTGTTTTCTACTTTACAGCTTTCAACATGCATTCATATGTTCCATCTCAACCCTCAAAATCAGATACCATCATTATTTTATAGGAAAAAAAAAGGCCCAGAAAAGGGAAATAAGTTTTCCATTAGCTAGTAAATAGTAAAGGTAGAACAAGGTAACTAGCACAAAAAAGTGCAGTGTAAACATATATGGATGCTATGAAAATGATTAAAATGTTGAAAAATAATGTAACTCTAACAAAAATTTTGAAGATATTCTAGAAGTCAGAATGCATATAGGCTGAGATAGAGAAAAAACACCAGGGAAACTGCTGCTAGGAGTTTCAGCAGGTCCATCCCAAGGAAACCTGGAGAAACTCCAAGCTGAAAGTCTTCAAATACAGAGTCCAAGGGGGCTGTGAGACCAATATCATGGCAATTCACTAAGAAACGTATTCAGAACAGTTGAGACCCTTTCTCTTCTTCTCCTTTGCTACTACATTTTTGCTGATGGAAGAAGCTTTTGCCCCCAACAGTAAAAATAAAAACTAGTCTTTAATGAAAGCGGGTTATCAGTTTTGGAAACAGTTCTGGTATGGATAAACCCATGCAGAACTGAAACACGTTGCGGAATTGTAGGGACCCTAACCTGCTCACTTGCTAGTTCCACCTCCATGCTCCTTCTGGGATGCCTGCTCCTGACGAAGTCAGCTCACTTACCCAGAACTTGCAGTCAGCCTTCACAGTGAGGAAACTTACAATAGCTACCTATGATCCTCAGCCTAGTTCTTCATTCATTAAAACAAACAAACAAACAAAAACCCTTCAAATCAAGGCATCTGAGAAAAACCAGAGGCATGAATAGAAAAATACTTTTAAAAATGACTCCTGGAAATATTTTCTCCCATTCTGAGGGTTGTCTTTTCTGGGGCGAAGTGAGGGTAGCATCGACATATGTACACTACCGAATGTAAAATAGATAGCTAGTGGGAAGCAGCAGCATAGCACAGGGAGATCAGCTCAGTGCTTTGCAATGACCTAGAGGGGTGGGATAGCGAGGGTGGGAGGGAAGCAGCAGCACAGGGAGATCAGCTCAGTGCTTTGCAATGACCTAGAGGGGTGGGATAGCGAGGGTGGGAGGGAGGCTCAAGAGGGAGGGGATATGGGGACATACGTATGCATATGACTGATTCACTTTGGTGTACAACAGAGACTAACACAATATTGTGAAGCAATCATACTCCAATAATGACCTATTAAAAAAAATGACTCCTGGAGAAACAGAGATGATTCAGGGAACAGAAGAAAACTTACAATTATAGGTGTCTTTTTCAGAGGCATGTGAAAGAATATTGCATACTTTTTTTTTTAATTGCATACTTTAAAAATAAACTTCCTTCCAAAAATGAATTACAGAAAATTATGAGAGAATAAGAAAAAAATTCCTGTAAATTAACATATGATTTAAAATATATAATTAAAAAATAGAATTGGCAGGACTAAAGGAAAATAATAATTCAGCTGATTAGAAGAAGAAAAAAACTCCTTGAATGTAGCAAAAGTGAAAAAAGGGATTTTAAAAATAATGTGAAAAAGGAGATGAAACAGATCAATCCAGTAAGTCCAGCATTTATAAATAGGAATCCTCTAAATATGGGACAGAGGCAGAGATAACCAGAAAAAGAAGAGAGGAAAGTGTCTGTTAGTTTAAAAGATTTAAATAATTTAAACTAATAACTAATTTTAAATAATCTTATTGTCAAATGAGATAAATATTAAAAGACCTACATATAGACACGTCCTTTTGAAATTGCACAAAACTCCTAATACTTACTATAAAGAAAAAGAAAATCAAGGTTATTCACAGAAGAATAAGAACCTGACTGATATCAGAATTCTTAGCAATAACACTGGATGCTAAAATATAATAGAGCAAAACTGCAGATCTAGCCAAATTACCAATCAAGTATGAGTACTATATGAAGACATGGTTTGAGACTATAAGGACTCAAATTTATCAATAACCTGCCATATATGAATAAATGCCTTTACAAGAAGCTCCAATAAAACAGAAATGGAATATAATAAAAGATAACATGAGACAGAAAGTACAGGGAGAGAGGAATATAGCCTAGAAGAAGGGTTGGGAAATTATGGCCCATGGGCCAAATACAGCCACCACCTGTTTTTGTAAATTACGTTTTATTGGAACACAGCCATGCCTATTCATTTACTTACTATCTATGCTTCCTTTGGGCTACAATGGCAGAGCACACTGTAGCTGTATGATTAGCTGTAATGGAGACTGTATAGCCCTCAAAAACTAAGAGTATTTACTATCTGCCCCTTTATAGAAAAAGTGTGCTGACCTCAGTCCACAAGAAAGAAATTTGGTTGCAAGAGATTAGAGTCACTGAATCAGAATCAGAATTCTTAGAGTATAGCAATTATTAAACTGGCTTTCACTGGGATATGAGGTTGAGGATGGGTTTAGGGAAGAAGACTCTAATTTTATTTTGGTCCCTGTGTTTGGCTTGATTTTTTTTTTACCATGTGCAGGTATTTGATTAATTCAAAACTAATAAATTCAGCACTCATTCAAAAATATACATTGCATGCCTACTCTACAGTAAGTAGTTGTCAATGCACTGGGGAAATAGTGGACAAAGCAAAGTCCCCATACTTTTAGAATTTAAATTCGTTTGTGGGGGGAGATAGAAAACATACAATCTTGGCAATATTATTGACATTTGGAGCCAGATAATTCTTGGTTGTAAGGAGTTCATCCATCCTCATCCATTGCTAAGGATACTTAGCAGCGTCTCTGGCCTCTACCCTCTAGATATCAATAGCTCTTGTCCAGTTATGACAATCAAAAATGTCTCTGGACATTTCCAAATGAGCCCTGGCAGGGGGACAAATTGTCTTTGGTTAAGAACCACTGGTACAGGGTAAAAGGTCTGGCTTTGGGGCCAGCAGACCTGGGTCTTACTTCGTCCTCCACTAATTGTTAGTGATTTATCCTTGGGAAATATACTGAACTTCATTAAACCTCATTTTCCTCTTCGGTGAAGGGATAAAGAAACTACTGTGTGGGTGGCTTCTGCTGCTGCTTCTCCTTTTTCTTCCTCCTCCTTTTCTTCTTTTTCTTCTGAAAATGTATGCCCTTGGCACAAAATACACATTAAATAAATAAGAGCTATTATTATTTAATTATAAATGTAGCAATGAGGATGAGGGAGAGGAGGAGAGAAGTGTGTGGAGTGGAGTGTGTGCAAGGGTAGTGAGGGATGCAGGAGTCACTGTAGGCCTTGGATATTCGGGTGAGGGTTTGGTTATGCTCTCACCAAAGAAGCACTGTGGTGATGGACTTGTACTATGATATGCAATGTTCTATAAAAATAACTTGGCTATGGAGCACTTGAAATGTGGTTAGTATGACTAAGGAAGTAAACCTTAATTGTCTTTTGTTTTAATTAATTTAAATTTAAGTAGCTGCCTCTGGCTAGATGCTACCACATTGACCAGCACAGCTCAAGAGAGCAAACAAGAACCACTGGAAGGAAAAACATGGGAACACAAAGAAGAGCTTATATTACAGTTTGTCTGTGAGATGAATGCGGTGATGGTGTTCAGGGCAGGGAGAGCAGATAAAAACATTTCGGTACCTCTGGCATTGAGAGCCTGGATGAGGGTGGTGGACAGAAGAATTTGGGCAAGAGGTGGGCCACTGTAATGAGGATGTCCTCAGTGGATGCATTCCTATTGGTGCTGCCTTGAGACACTGACCTCAGCTCTGACCCTACTCAGTGGCCTCTGAGGTTATCGTTTTTCTTTACATGTGCTACCCTGAGGTCAGAACTGAGATCCACAGCTTCCAGCTCAAAATTCTTCATAAGCTCTTATAATTATCCTAATACTAGGCAAAATACAATGCCTGCTTTTTAAAATGTTTTTCCATAGATCTGATTTTCTTAAGCTTTAATCATTTTCTTTGTGATCCTGGGTTCTTGCTGAGCTGTCTACCACTTGACTAAAATTCTGTGAAACTTAGAACTAAATAACGAATTCTTATTAATCTATCCCTCCATCAAATGCTTTTTAAATCAGTAAGGTGACATGTTCTGTGATATATTTAGACTTAGCTCCTTTTCATACTGAAAAGTTTAAAACCATTTCAGTAAAAACTGATATTTTTTACTAGTATTTACTGAGCTCCACGCCATGCGCATCCAGGATTCTAAAGAGCAGAAGTCTTTGGGGAGAGCAGGGAAATCCATTTAGTGGAGGTCACAGCTACCTTGGAATGGGTTATTTTAGCAGTCAAGTCAGTGCATTATTAAAATAGTCTAGATTTAGGACAATATACTCATTTATCTGTTTTGGCTGCATGGCAGTAGAAAGTAAAGGTTTCAGGGCCAGAACAAGTACACAAGCCCAGGTTAACTATCTTCTAGTGGAGTGACTTGGGCAGGTCACTGCATTCTTTTTTTTTTTTTTTTTTTTGCGGTACGTGGGCCTCTCACTGTTGTGGCCTCTCCTGTTGCGGAGCACGTTGTGGCCTCTCCCGTTGCGGAGCACAGGCTCCAGACGCGCAGGCTCAGCAGCCACGGCTCACGGGCCCAGCCGCTCCGTGGCATGTGGGATCTTCCCGGACCGGGGCACGAACCCGTGTCCCCTGCATCGGCAGGCGGACTCTCAACCACTGCGCCACCAGGGAAGCCCCAGGTCACTGCATTCTTTACACTTCAGTTTTCTCATCCATAATAAATACAACAAGATCTGCCGTTCCCATTCCAGAGACTGTTGTGAGCTTTGTGATGTCATGTATTAGAAAATGCTTTGTATCACTTAAAAAGAGGTACTGATTTTTTTTTTTCTTAAAATCTAAATGCAACTTCTTAGCTGGTCACATTATTTTAACAATTTTATATTCCAAAGTCTACATCCTGGGTCTTTTTGTGAGCATAACATACAGAGTAGAACTAAAAATGCATGCACATATTAAGCTATATATTACATTTATTATGTCCCTTTGATTTATTGGACTATCCACCGTCTTGTAGAGGAAAAGTGCAGCAGTGTGAGCAGAGTTATTTGAATTACTCAGGACTATGAGTGCTTGTATGATTTAAAATTTTTTTCATCGTTAGATCTCATATTTCCTCAAGTACCAAAAACAATCTTGGAAAGTCAGTTATTTTAGGGATTTCTGTCCCCAACTATTTAAAGTATTAGCAGTGTAGGTGTGCTTTTTAAGATTCTAGAATATCACAAATTCACCTGCAGCTATACCCAAAATTGTGCTAACCAGTTGCTCTTAGACACTATGTGAGAAGAATCTTAAATGCCTACGTGTTGCATCTTATTCTGTATACATAACAATGAACTCTTAGCATGAGAAAATTCTACAATGAGCAAGAAAATATTTTTAAAGAAAACTAAGTACAAATATTGTTCACCTTGGAAATAAAACATAAGACCTTCCTGAAATGAAACATCATTTCCTAAATTCCTACACAATGCAAAGAAATATATGTTCATTGTAATCTGTTAAATGGAGTAGCCTTTCTTTTAACAATTGCCAGATGTGGATCAATGTACTTCCGCTGCTTTAAATGGTCATAATCCAGAGTCATTAACACCAGAGAGAATCTGAAGAAAGGTTAATTCAAACCATCTGAGGCAGACCCAAGTGGAATTCACAAAAAATGATGATTGATTCAGACTATTTTTTTTTTTTTTTTAGCAAGAGGGAGAGTTTGCGTCAGAAACACCAGAGATTATCTTGCCTACTCTGAGACTCTTAACAATTGAATGAATGATGAAAGGGCACAGACATGGTATTCAAACTCTGGCAATTTTACCAATCCCAGTTTGACTGTGCAAAGAAGACCAGCACGTCCATTACAGAAAAACTACAGTTTCACACACACTCATTTTCTTAGCTTCAACTTGGCATATGTATTAAGGGTATTTTCTGTGTAGTCAGCAAGGAAGTACTAAGATGCCTTAAGACATGGTCTCTCTCCTCAAGGATTTTCCCCAAGTTTTCTCCTTGAAGAAATGTGTTTTTCTATTTAAGTTGACTTCTGTTCATATGAAAACGAATTTGATATTTCCCTGGAATTTTCAATTTAAAGTTTCTAATGACACTGATGCTGCCTACTTGGCTGTTAAACACCAAATTACAAAATGACAGTGGCAAAGTCTACAGATCAGGTCATGACATGGCTTAGAGATAGAACCAGCCTTTTAAGCAAAGGATAAATGCTGATAAGTGTGAGGATATCACAGGTGTTCAATATGCACTTAAGCTGTTTTTCCTTGATGACGAGTATGCCGTATTTCTTTGATTTGTTATTTTCTTAGATATTGCAGAGCTGAAACATGTGCTGTGGAAGGAATCAACCAAGTAGAGGCACCCATGTTCCTGCAGCTATAAGGGAAGATTGAGAGTTACAGCCTAGCAGTGAGGCAGAAAGATAACACTCCTCCAGATGGAGTCTGTCAAGGCTTCTTGTGAACACTTAGCCCCTCTGAACACTCTAATCGTCTACAAACACATGCATCCTTCCTTCAGAGGAAGGTTGCTGTCACCAACCAAAACAGTCCTCCAAAGGGAAATGATTTTGTTGGAAAAAAAAAATGCATTCTTTAAATCAGAGACTATACTCAATAGCCTCCTGTGACTTTAAGGAGAGTCCTCCAAGGCTTGTACTAGGCTGTGTGTGGCAAGAAGACGGGATGTAAAAATTGGGAAGCTCTGCTACTAAGCACAGACGAACATAAGGGATGTGAAGAGCTAACAGGCCAGAGAATTTAGCAGGCCAGGACTGTGCTGAACATCCAGGCAGAGAGGAGTCCAACGAAATTATGAAGCAGGGAACAGAACTGGAGTTAAGAAACTGGCCCAGGGTTATACGTACTCACATCCCCAAACCTGAGCCACAGGAATTCATTATATGGCTTGATAAAGCATTGAGTGTGGGCGGAAAGAATGAAATGTCAGTAGCTCATTAGGACTGGTTCAATGGCTTTCATAAAATAACTGATTGGAATTGAAAAACCTTAGAGCTAAAGAGGGACAAATCTCTCACCATCAAAGAGGCTTAAAAGTATGTAGTGCTACTGCAAGAAGAGAAGGACTCACATTTGACATGCTCATAACAACAGCTCCTATCATATCAATTTTTTTTTTTTTTTTGGTCTGGAAATTTGCCTTCTCACTTCGTGCTAATCAAAGCATGGTCCACGGTCCAAAAGCAACAACATCACCTGGGAGTTTGTTAAAATATAGAATCTCAGGCCCTTCCTCAGACCCACTGATTCCAAATCTTCATTTTAATAAGATCCCCAGTTGATTCATCTCTGCTGTAAAGTTTGAGACACTTATCTCCCAGTATCTACTCTTATACCTTATCACCAATTCTCTGCATAGCTGACTCAGTAATCTTTTAATTTTGTTTACCCACTGATTATTTCCCCTCACTAGAAAGAAAGTTCCATTAGGGAAGGAAAAGGGCATGGAATTGGTGTTCAAGAAATATTCACGGAATGAATAAGTGAATTTTCCTCCAGTCTGAGATAAAGTCTGGATGATATGTTAAGGTCCCCATATCTTTACCACTAGACAATCTCACTCTCTTTTCTTTCACTTCTGTCTGTAGGGAAGATGAATTTTGCTTGCCAAGCCCAAATCCCTGTCTGTGCTCTTTATCTCCCTTCCATTAGGACCTTGCTCTTTAAGTGTGTCCTTCTGCTTCCATACATAGCACACCCCCCTGACACCCTCCCCTTCAGTTTAGGACTCTCAGTGTTAGTAAGAGAAGGGGAAGTCACCGCCCTCCTTGCCTTACATATTCTCTTTCCTGAGAACCCTGGCCTTCTTAAGAATGTTTCCTATTATTTTCATATCCTTATTTACTTATTTACTTCTCGAGGTCTTGTTTCTCTCCCCACAGTTTGATTGGTTTGAGTCAGACCCAGATTCAAAACTGGTCCTAAAACTTGTGCAATTCTCTCAGTCCCTGGTCCTTCATTTTTAAGTGGAGATATAAGAATCTACATTGGAGTCACTGTGATAATTAAAGTGCCAGAGGCTGGCACACGGCAGGTGCTGAAGTAATTTTAGATTCTCTTTATTGGAGGAAAGCTGAGGCTAATTTTGAAACCAGCAAATTATATCTGACCAGGAACTTGACAATATAGAATACAGTGATTCTGTTGTTAGGAAATATCTATTGGAAATCACTTGAAATATCATGTAAGAGTGACATATCGAAGTATCCCATTTAACTATTGTGATGACAGTGTAAAATTAGGAACAATGGGGGATAAACATGTCCAACGTCTACATGACAGAACATTATGCAGGTGGCAAAATGCTGTAAGAGATGAGTGGAAAAAAAGGCAGAATTCAAATTGTATGGTTCTGATCCTGATTATGTAAATTTAAATGCAATAGAGGAAAAGAAACAAGCTAAAAGGTTTAGAAAATGTTAACCATAATCTCTAGATTGTGTAATTATGGATGGCTACTATTTCCTTCCTTATACTCTTCTAAATTTTGTAAACTTTACAAAATGTTGATTTATTGTTTTTATAACAGAAAACATTACTGAAATAAATAATAAATCCAGCAGTCTCTTATTTATTCTCATTCTTCAATTTTTCTGGAGAATTTGCATTCTAGCCTTGTTTTCTGTTACTTCAACTATCTTCTTTTTTCTTTGCTTTAAAAAAAAAAAAAACTTCCTTGAACTTTGTCAACCCGTCCCTCATTCTGCATCCTAAATGTGAATGCTGTCAAGAATTTCCTCTCTGGTCCTCTTCTCATCTTTCTTGATAATGTCATCCACTTCCTATTTCCCTAATTTCTCTTCTCAGCTTTGGATCTACATGTTCTGCAATCTACTAGACCAGTCCACCCACATCCAGCCATCATGGCCTAAACTGGCCTCTTCATTTTATTCACTCTCTCACTCATTCATTCAGCATGTATTGGCTGCCTACTACGTACTAGGCTATCTGCTAGAGACTAGGGATACGCTAAAGATAAAAGGGGGGCTCTTTCCTCAAGCAACTTTTACCTATCTTTCTCCCCTGATTTTTCCAGCAGTCAAATTCAAATGTTAGAGTCACCATTGAGTTCTTCTGCTTTTCATCCCTCCTACCAATCAAGAGGTTGCTATTCTCAGGATATAAATTTGAGTTCGGAAACAACTTTCACTTTCATGACCTCTTTTTAATGCCCAGTGGGCATTAAAAAAGCCTCTTTGAGCCTTTATTTTTTCCTGGATTATCCTATGACAGCTTCCAAAGTGATGCTTTCTTCAATATGCTCTCACACACAACCCTGTCATATACAGAGCTATAAAATAAGTCCTGTGAAAACACAGTGTAGGTAATTGTGGTCTCCTATCCAGAATACATTGGCATTTACAGTCCTCTTTCAATGTATTAGGTTGAACTGAATGAAATTTTCATTTTGTAGTTCAAAAAGGGTAGAGTATTAGGAATATTAGGCATGGTACAACCTAACAGTATTCACGTATATTTCCATCCTTATCTTCTAAGAATCCCCTTCTTTTGCCCTGCATTCCAGAATATAAATGGGATCAGTCTATGCTTTTCTTGCATGTTCACTTCCTTTGGATCCTTTGCTAATGTCGTTTGTTCTTCTCAGAGCTCCTCCAGGCATTATCTCTCCCTTGAATATTTCTATTCATCCCTAAGTTCCACCTCAAAAGACTCATCCTCCACTGCTGAGTCTCTTCTCAACTGTTAGTAATCCTGCCCTGCAATGAGCCTGGGTGCTACCTCCTGGTTTTAATCCGCTGCACCCAGCTGAGCTCAGAAGGTGTTCTCTTGTATATACTTCCTCTACTCCCTTAGACCATCCTAATACATATTTGTGTAATTGTTAGTGCCCTCAGTTGTTCTTCTGGGTGAGTTGTACTTTAAGGGTGCATGCGCATTTTCACACTGTTTTCTGCTTCTTTATCCATTTTGGCCATATGAAACTTCGGCCATGATTTCAGTTAAAAAAAATAAAAGCCTTTGCAAGATATGGCATCAGTTATACTATTTAGCACTTGAATTTTCTGGCTAATTTTCTTATATAGATGATGCAATTCAGTAATATGACTTCACTGTAATGACATAGGAGATATTTTATGAATCCACTTATTTCAAAACTAATTTATCTCTGACATTCTTCTTTCAAGAATAAAAATCCTCAGGTTAAATATAAAATATATATTTAAAATATAAAATATACCAGAGCTTGAACATTACAGTTAAGTATTTGAAGAGGTATTCACTCCTACCTTACATATATATAAACAAGAATCTACAAGCATACTATTTTAACCTTATTTCAGTAACATATATTTCATGTGCATAATAAAACATTAAAATGATGATTATGAGCCAAAAAATCTACTAGAAAAAAAGGTAGTATTCTGTGATTAATATGAAGGACTTTGGGCCAGACTTGCGTTGACTGTCCAATTGGAATCTCAGTTCATTCATAATATGGAGACCATACCCATCTCCCCAGATTGTAGAGAGAGTTAAAATGTAGTAACGTATGTTAGGATATTATCTAGCACATAGTTAATAACAAAAATTATAGTTTTATTAATAAAAATAAATGACAAGACTAGCATTCCCTAAAGCTATTATGATTCTAGAAGTTTCCTTACAGATTATATATATGTATATAAGCTTATATGTATAAAATGATGTCATACTTATTATTCCATAATAAGCAACCAAGAGTTTAAGAAGATTATGACATCATTCCTAGTATTACATTGAGAGAGAAAGAGAACAGCCTCCCCGCCCCGTCTGCTGCAGCAAAATTTTGGCTGAAGACATGAAGAGCAGTAAACAATGCCAAGCCTGGGAGTAGTATTTAGGAAGCGTCCATAAGGCAAAACTCATACTGCAGTTTGGCGTCTTTCCCTTAGCTGGTGAAAGTGAAAGGGGACATTTCAAAGATTCTTTCCATCTTAACCTAAGACCAGAAAAACCCTTTTGCATATAGCCTGAAGAAATTTTGGCATGTGGTTTGCCTGATTTCCTACCTGATATTAATTATCTAATTAATTTTGATTAATTAGAAACATATAATGAATATTTGGGGTAACTGAAAAAAAATGGACCAAATGTCTATTTTAGAGTCTGTAATCTCATGAAAAACAAGAACAAAAAAGTAATGGGGGGAAATATCGACAAAGTCATTTATCCATCAAATAATTAAATAAATATTTATTGAACTCCTGCTGTTGTCCAGGGACTATTCTATATGCTGAAGATTTCAGTGAAAAAAATCAGTAAAGGAATTAACTAATGTCAAGATGGTATTGATTAGAAAAACCATGATACAGGTCCCTGACTCTCTGAGAGTCCAATAGCCAAATTCTATTTTGATTTGACAATGTAACAGACTATTTGAATAAACCCTGATTTATTACACAAAATCTATTAACAAACCACAAGATGAATTTTAAAATTGTCCTAGAAAATTTAGGAATCAAGAAACTTTTGATGAGGTAATATGCCACTTCTCTAATACCCAGATACATCATAACAAAGCTGATTAATGCCTATTGACAATATACTGAATACATTTTTTAGTGGTTAAATACCAGCTTCATCCTTTTCCAATTCACGTAAATACCCCAAAGTTCAAAATTAATACAGTGAGTTGCTAAATGAGTCTGAAGATCGGGAAACAGTTTCTCACCTGAAATATATCCTGTAGAAATTTAGTTAGATGGTAAAATACCAAATATATATATATATATATATATATATATATATATATATATATATTACCAAATATGAAAAGTTTTCACTTACTCTGAGTGAAACCTAAAAAGAGAGAATGGTCCTAAGGGTTTTATAGTATCCAAGAGGAATAGTAAGTCCTGTTTGGAAATTTCATACATGATTCCACTGGGAAATTTCTGAGGAAAAAAACACAATCTATTTCACATATCTCTGAGACTAGCCTATTAGATTTTGTTCAATATCTGAAATAATGCAGTTTCCTTTTTTAGAACACACAGATTTATTTTAATGAATTCATTCTCCTGTGCAAAAATATTATGTGATGCTGCCTACACTCTGGAAGAGGGGGGTGACAGTGGCATCTGCCCCTTCCTTCTCTCCCACAATAACTACCCACCGCAGCAAGGCTCTTAATAAGTGCTTGTGGAATGAATAAATTAAGGCTCTCATAATTACACATTGCAGAGAAAATTAAATAAGCACAATGCGTTCATCTCCTTCAACTGCTACAAATATTCACACTCACAGGTGTACACTTGCATACTTCTGGTATTTCAAGATCAGTTGTTAAACATTAGCCATTTTTAAAGTACATTTAAGAAAACAAACCTTACTGCATAAAATATTTTGGACTGATACTCGAGGTGAATGCCAAGGAAAGACTTAAAAGATGTACTGATCTTCTCAGCAAGGTGGAAAATGTCTTCCGTTTTTTAAAAGGCAAATTACAAATATTGGTTTTACTGACATGAGCATATGTTCAAGTCAAAGATCATCATAAAGAATTAACGATCCCATAACTGGCATCTCCGATCAATATATATCCTGATGTTGAATTTGAAGATTAATATTTTTCACATAAGGCATGAGGCCCAGGATCAATGATTCAACTGCTTTCACGGCAAGATGAAAGATTACTTTCTTATGCTGTCAATGCTAAATAAAGCATATGTAAAATCGGTTCTTTCAATAACGAACAACCTCAACCTTTAAATACATACAGTGCTGAAGACTAAAGCATCAGTGAAGAAGTTACAATATTTTATTCGCAAAACCCAACAATACTGAGTCATTCCTGGGCTTTCGTCTCTAGTGCTCATTCTACCTGGGAAGGGCAAGCCATTTTATTTAGCCATTTAAAAAATATCACTTACTAGCAGGATTCCCTCAGATAAAATCATTACTTAGCACATTTCTCTTAAATTCAAATTATTTAATTTTTCACTAAGAGAGAATTCTGAATATTTTTTAAAGCTGTTACAGTGATGAAAATCCCTAAAAAAGCCAGAAATATTGATATTTGCTAACAACTTGCAGCACAGACAACAAACATAATTCTTTAGACATCTTAGAATCAAAATAGTCTTGGACAATGGCATTCTCGGCATAGCAAATCATACACGCTATAGACAATGATCAATGTAGGCTTAAGGATAAAAGACCAACCATAGAGATTAATTTAAATAAAACATTCCAAATCCTCCCTGATTTTTCCCCATTTAAACACCCAAACAAAACATGTGGTACCTTTTACTTTTCTGAATGAGTAGTTTCCAATCAATGTTTCCTCGGTTAGAGACAACAAGCTGAAGAACCTACCGAAACAAAACAAAAGAAAAAAATTCATATATAGATTTATTAGCTAAATATCGAAAACTGTAACTCACCAGCAAGCAAACGCATTCGTATATCCAGATAATAAATCTACGTCTTGAGATCTGTAGCACAAAAAATGCAGTACTTGAATTTTTAGGAAGCCCAGTAAGGAATTTAAAAGCATTTTACTGTGAGATCACATATAGCAGATGCTTTGAAAAATGGATTAAAAAGAAAACAAAATAAAATGTAAAAAAACCCAAACCATTACCAGTGCATATGCAGCGATACCACCCAAGTCTAGCCTTTGAGAATTGCTGCAGAATCCTTCTCCCCTAGCATTATCTCCGCGGGCTGGCTCAGGCTCTCTAGTTCCAGACAGACGCAGTCTGCAAGCCACCAGCTCCTGTCTGTGTGTGTCGGGGAAAGGGAAGCTGCAAATTAGAAAAAGTCCCCGCAGTGGCGAAAAGGAAAATAAGGCGAGTGGGAGAGGGTGAGAGAGCTCACTAGCCTCAGAATTTTCGAGAATGATGACAAGCCACCCAGTTCCGCCATCATTCACTGACAATAAGATGTAGCCCTGGCATATGATTTAGAGGTTTGCATAGGGGCTTCTGGTATCAAATGCCTGACAGGCATCTTAATTGCCTCCATCCAAGTGTGTTCCCCAGGAGTCGAGTCTATAAGCCTATGAATGTCATCATCTGTTCTCCTTTGTGTTAATGCCAGACACACACACACACACACACACACACACACACACACCATGCTTAAATAGAGAAACCATTTTCCGGCATATAGGATTACAAAGAAGTTGGGCTACATAAACTGGACATGACAAAATAGTTTATGGGAATTTTTATTATCTGCATTCATGGCATCAGAGATTTTTGAGGTTTTGTCATTAGCAGAAAATTACAATATTTTTTGAAACTGAGTATCACATATTGCTTATTTATATTCCAAATAAATAACTGTGCTCATTAGAGAAATGTTTATATTTATGTATATTTTTTAATGGAAAATTCAATCCCCTTGTAACTGTGATAATTACGCACTTGGCAATGGTTTCCTTACAAGAGAGCATGCAGCAAAAAAAAAAGATTAGGAAACCAGGGTTGATGTGTGATTTCTGGGGGCAATCTATTTTATTTCCTTCACATAAAAAAGCAAAAAAGAGGTAGCAACCAGCCTGAGTATCGAGACTTTACAGTCCCTGAGGACCAAGACAGGGAATTGAATCTCTGACATAATCAGTATCCCCTTTATGTTAGCAACTGAAAGTAACAGTTGATATCCCAGTTCTACAGTGCCCCTTATGTAGGGAGGTTAAGTATGGAATAATTCCCTGCATTTATTTCCTGGACAAAAGGGATGGGGAAAATGTTAATAAATAAATTAATTTTTACAGCAGTCTTAGCTCCCTGCATCAGTGAATGTAGCAAAATGCCATGTGTACCAAAAGGGCCGGCTGTGATGAAGATTGCTGGGAGGGAGCATCACCATGGTTACCGGAAACAGAAAGTAGGAAAAAAAATAAGGTGATGATAGAGAAGATGGAAGGAGACTACAGTGGAGGAAATTCAGAGACAGAATGACATGCTTCATTTTCTTCTTTCTGGAAAGAACTGTCTATCAGTTTTCTATTAGATTTCAAATGCATTAGGATGAATCTGCATTCTCTATCAGCCACCTTTCTTCTCTACTTTTTGATCACTAGCTAATTTTGCTTTCATAAGTTTGGTTCTTTTGTATGACATGGATCCTGACACTCCTTGCCTCTGACCCTCTCCTGGATTCATGGACACCTCTGAACCTAGTCCACACCCTCTGCCTCACAGTTGTGAAAGCTGAGGCCCAGGGAATCTGACCAAGGTCACAAAACTGACAGGAGATCCAACAGAGACACCATCCCAGTTTCCTGGTCTGGGTGCCCTGTTTTTCTTCTCTCACCAAGTGACTTTCTTTATGTGCTCTCTTCCATTCTGTTTGCAAGCACAACAAATTCCAGAAACACCCTTTGTCTTTGATTTTCTAAGCCTTCTTCTATTTGTTAAAGCAGAGATCTACTTTAAAATTACGCATTGCAATTAATCCGAGGACTAGCTTTGTTTAATAGCTGTGCTGTACTGTACTGGACGTCTGGAGAATCTGGGGTAATTATGTCACTGTTTTTCTTTTATTTCCAGTCTGGCAGTCAGATTGGCATGATCGCCCTTTTGTGAACCTACTTTGTAGAGCCTGAACTTAATCAGCATTTACTAGGCACTCCATCCTCCCTGGCATCATTCTTTCTGCAAGCATGAAATTGGGCAATCGAATTGAATCAGCCTCCCAATATTCTTCCTAGTTATAGACAATGTGAACCTTCCTGGGGTTACCCAAATAATGAAGCTGCAAAATTGGGAGCTCATGTAAAATTTAAAAAAAAAAAAAAAAAAAAAAAAAAAAAAAAAAAAAA